>NW_015551101.1:207617-248782 GCF_001515605.1 Sinocyclocheilus anshuiensis | reverse complement strand
CCCCCCCCCCCCCCCCCCTGTTTTTCCCTCTGCATTTTTAAATCATGCACTTTATAGTTGGTCTCGGTTTTATGTAACAACAGGCACTTTAGACATGATGATTTTTCTTTTTATTTCATCAAGTTCATTGAGTAAAAGATGTGGGTGAGCTTTCATCTAAACCGTTCATTTGAGTGGCAGTAATCATTACATGGTTACATATGGAATACATGCTGTTCTGATCAACTGCTGTTTTAGTTTTTAACAGGCATGTACTGTTATCTATTTTAGTTGATTTTGTGAATTTTTTAATGTTTACTTTGCTTTACTCTCATTAAAGTTATTTATTCAAAATCATGACATGTACCCTTGTTGCACCTAATGCCTAATCAGTGTGCAGACCGTTATGTTTTGTTTCTTTGACAAAAGCCTGGCAAATAATTGTAGAATCATAAGCATATGAAGACAGATTGCTTTCTTTTATTGTCTAGACTACTGTTGTTCTAAGGTTTATTGGGCAGTCTTGTCGTTATACCAAGCACCCTAAAGCATTTTAATCTTAATCTTCAGGTCAGGAAGTTATATTACTAACATATAGTACTGTTATTGTTCCGTTTTAATTAATTTTTTATTATTCATTAATATTAATAACCCCCGAGTCGACACTGGTTACTATATTTGATAGTCCCCTGCAGGTATTGCGCAGTGAGCAGCAGAGGGCACTGTAGCACTGGAGCACATCTCTAATGATGCTTCTGCATTGAAGTTTTCTCCATACGCGCTAACGTGAGGGCACATAAAAGGTTCAGAGGCACTAGGTTTCTGATGCAATACAATTATTATTTCTGCAAGACGACGTTTATTGTATATTATCCCAGGCATTTTGGTTTTAAGGTTTTGAACTGTCTGGATGGTGGCATGAATGAAACCAAGGTGTTGACTCGTGGGACACCGATGCGTGGCGGATGTTATATTAGACGCTAATTGTTTTCACTTTGTGTGTCAGTCAGAGGGAAGTGAATTGAACAGGAACCAAGTTGTCTTGCTTAAAAAAAAAACCTTTGCATTTAAACCATATTTTTCATCTACTTAGCTGCTAGTTTCTAAAATAACAGCTATCTGGTCTACAGTGGAATAACACATCGAGTCCTAAGAGAGTTGGATTATCTTGCATGAGGAGCACAAGATCTGTTCTTTACATTCAACGTACACTTCCATCCAGCAACCAGCTGCAATTTTTGATGCTTCTGAAGGCTGAATCCAAATAATTCATAGGAGTTTGGAATTGAAGAAACCAGATCACCAGCAGTAGCCTATGGTGTGGAACAATGGACCACGCTGTGTTACGCAGAAGTTGGCTGATTGAAATTATATTCTTTCATGTTGTTTTCGTTCTGTCTGAAGTCTAACTTATAACTGAAGTAAACCACAAACACTGTTACAGTGGCTGTGATTCAGCTCATAGACTCTCCTCTGTCATTTTCAGCCTATAATGTAATTGCATGGCATGGGCTAAAACACCATCAACACACTATAAAAAAAACTGTTACGTTCTTTGTGCGTCAAAGTGGCAATGAAAAAGACACTATTTAGGAGCAGGAATGTACCGTATAACACTAAAGCATCACTACATTGTACGAGTGCCGCTAACAGCTGCAGAAATATGCTATTTGAGGAGATTTAGAGCCAACAGCAGCTACACTAGAGATTCCGCTGACATACTCTCATACTCGGTGTGCAAGAGCTCCGTGTGCAGGTACTAGCCTGGGCATACTGGCCTGGGGCCACGACTAGCAAACACGCATTCTGGGAAGAAAATGACGGTAAATCACAGATCAGAGGAAGTGCGTCGGTCAAATAAAGAGCAATGCCCTTGGGTGGTGTGCTTAGGTTAGCTTAGCATATAGAGTAAATCGTATACAGTGGAGTGTGGGTAGTTAGTATGAGTCCAGAACCATGAAAGAGTCTCCACAGATAAATGCAGCAGTATTTTCTTCCAATTTCATGCTTTCAGGATCCTTTCAAAAACAAATTGGGCACTAGTAAATTATCTACCATAATAAAATATATGTAATCAGAATACACGGCTACTTTTTTAATGGCTGTCGATGAAGAAAGATGCTTTTTGCCAGCATAATGATAGTAACTGTATCTACCAGCCAAAGGGAACAAAACAAGCTGTGGCTCATCAGGCATATTTTGTTGAGCAGTATCATGATTGTGCTAGAGAAAAAAAATTAATGATTGTTAATGACTTTTATGTGTCCTTATTGTCAAGGACAAGCTTGACAATGATTAGCTTTATTAATCCAGTTGTCAAGCTCTGAAGAAAAGTATTGCAAGGTCTACATAGGTGTGTAGAGCCCAATATATCTTACCAGCATACAAGACTGTAATGGTCCTCAATTGCATTTTTTTTTTTAGCTGTGATAAATTGCACACAGTTTTCCAACTCGTCCATAATTGGACAAACACTGTCTTTATATGACAACTAACTAAAGAAGGTAACACTGAGTAACTTACATTTTAGTCATAACGTTGCCAATTACTTTTCTCCACCAGTGAAAATAGTTGAACAAAGCCACATACAACTTGAATTTCTAAATGAATCAGTTTATACGAATCGGCTGAGCGAATGATTCAAATGACTCACTGCTAAATACATCGTTATCCTGCAGAAAAATCCACACCACTAATGCACAGACTGACAATCTGTTTGGAAAATACAAACACAGACAAGTCAAGTGACAAATGGTGAAAAGTCCATGCTGTGACTGCTATATCAACACTCCTGGAACATCACTCAGCCAATCAAACTGATTCATTCATTTAAAAAGTAGTTTGAAGTAGTTGAATTATGCATACAATATGTGAACAATGAATACAGATAATGTTTTTTTATACTACAATAGGGTCGGCATTAAAAAAATGAAATGAGCATGTTGAATGTTCAATAATCAGTTTAGGCAAAAATATTATATAATTTATACAGTATATACAAATGTCCATGAGCTTGGTCATGTGATCAGCATAAAAAAGGGATGCATTTTGACTTTTCTCAATCATCATCACCACCTATTCTCATGTTGACTTAGACTGACCAACTGTCCACCCTTACCAATAGTCCTTTGAATAATAATGGTGATGGGATGCAAGAAAAAAATCTCAGAAAAAGATGACAGGATGTTTGTCCTGTGCTGTGTTGGCTAAAAGTGCTTAGTATTATAAGATGACAGCTGATGACTATAACTTGGCATAATTCAGCTGCAGAATATGTCTATAATGTTTTTATATTAATGCACAAATAAATAACACATGCATATTTCCAGTAGAAAATCACCTCATTTTCAGTTTTTGAATCATCAGATTCATTAAATAATCCAAATAGTAGATCATTCTCATCTAATGCATTGGTGCATGATTTTATTTTTATTTTTTGCTTTTTCCTTTGACTGACATCACATTTTGAAGACATTTTTTGTTATATGAATGTTAGAATGCATAATATACTAAGATCCAGATACACGTAGACATTTTAGGTTGCTTTGGTAATTCAGTGTGTGGGCAAATTTATTTAATCTCATTACTTGAGAAACCTGCATAGATACCAGAAATTGAATTTTAATTGTGCTAATCTGCGATGAATGGGCGATGAACTCACCAAATTTAAATGCATCTGGCCTGAACCTTGTTTACTTTATGTCAACTCTCCCTTCACTTTATATCATAAATGATCTCATTATGTATTCTTAATGATCAAAACATAAGAAAACTTGGTTGTTTCCCCTCTGCCAGCATCAGTTAGAGTAAATTGAGCATTGGGAAGTATATATGGGGGAAAATTGTCATATCAAGGACTTGGGGAAAATGTATGGCCTCGGTTTCCCAGTGTGTTGATGATTTTGTAATGCTTTAGGTCATGGTTAGCACAAACATGCTCTACAGAGAGATGAATGTTGGGATGGCAGCAGGACTTGTGTATTCTGTGCTGTTTTCACAGTGCTTGCTGAAGTTCACTTGGTAAATCTCCAAAACTTGCATTTTATCGTCTTATCTGGCTAATTCTGAAGGCAAACAAAGGATCTTGTGTTTGTGCCTTTGTCAAAACCAAAGTCCACAATGATGAATCAACCAAAACTGTGCGCATATGAGAGAATCAAGAAATAAGACAGGGAATCTTATGAAACCTGTCATTTTTAGCTTTGCCCAAAAAGAAAGGACACTACTGGTCAAATGTTTTGAGTAATTACTATTTTTAATGTTTTTATGCTCACCAAGGCTGCATTTATTAGATCAAAACAGCAATATTGTGAAATACTATCTCAATTTAAAATATGCTTGTAGGAATATATGTAATTTGGACAGCATATGGACATTTCATATTATTATAAATGTTGAAAATGTTTTTGCTGCTTAATATTTTTTGTGGAAACTATACCATTCAAAACATTTCTACAAAAATATTAAGCAGCAAACCTTGTTTTCAACATTGATAATAACTGAGCAGTAAATAAGCATATCTAAATGATTTCTGAAGGATCATGTGACACTGAAGACTGGAGTAATTGCTGCTGAAAATGTTTCCTTGGCCATCACAGAAATAAATTACATTTAAAAAAATTTCAAATAGAAAACGCTTGCTTAAAATTTTAATAATATTTCATAATATTACTGTTTTTACTTTATTTTTGAGCAAATAAATGCAGCCTTATAGTGAGCAAAAAAGCTAGTCCTTATAAATGCAGATTGGGTGTTTGCAATAATATTTCTCAATATTACCGTTTTGCTGTAATACATATCTATATAGATCGTTGGTGAGTATAAGAGACTTGTTTGTCATTTCAGTAACACTTTACAATAAGGCTCATTAGTTAACTACATTAGTTAACATGAACTAAGAATGAACAATACTTCTGAAGCATATTTACTGATGAATTATTAGAATCACAAGTTGTGCTTGTTAACATTAGTTAATGCACTGTGAACTAACATTAACAAACAATGAATGGCTGTATTTTTATTATCTAACATTAACAAAGATTAATAAATAGTGTAATAAATGTATTGTTCATTGTTCATTCATGTTAGTTAATGCATTAATATGATTTTGGACTGAGATGTGACCTGAATATGTTCTAGACAGGTTTTGTGAGATTCACCCAGATATATTTGACTTCAAAAATCCCTTTAAATGCAGGTCAAGTTTCTTTCTAGAAGAAATCATGTAAATCCATTCTATTTTATTCCTCAACTCGGATAAAAGAGCACTCGGAATGATTATCCATATACCTGAAATAACAGAGTTATCAAAAGACTAGCACCAATAGTCCTTTTATTAATGTGCCCTCGAGCAACCAAACCAGTGCCGACGGTCAGTTAAAGAGACAGAGTCTCACCTTTGGCCTTTGCTGCTGTGTTCCGTCATTAGTGTTAAACGCTGCTATTAGAGCGCAGAATATAATAGAATCCATGTGAAGTGAGCAGGGCCAACGTTTGACCAACACCACTGATGCCTAAGAAGGCATATTACAATGGGACTAAAAGCACAGAATGTGAAAAGCAAGTTCTAGCAGGGAAGTTCAGATATGCCGTATCACAGTCTGCACTGATCAGTTGCTGCTTGAACACTCACACACACACACACACACACACACACTCACACACACACGTTTCATCCTGATTATACATTTAAGATTGTACCTCTGGCTTTGGCATCTGCATGCTGATGGCTTGATTATCTATGACGAGCCGAGCTCTGATTCGCATTTTTACCCTCGGTGGAATAACTCAGTTGCAAATGCAGGGGTCTGATTTGCCTTGACTCCAGGAGTGAAAATCTATCAAGAAAAATGGATTTAAGTTGACAAACCTCTGAAAACTATTCATCTACATTGTTTATGTAGTTTGTGGTAATACAATACAGTAGAAAAGAGTAGACCTGAATGTTTATAACTCTGCGCTGCTGTCCATTTTAGCCATTTAGCCAGATGTCCACTGGTATCTCTGTATGCCAGGGCTGAGCACTGCCTGCCCAAAGTTTAAGGGATAATGGATAAATTATGGTCGTTTCTACCAGAGGTTTAAAATATGGCCGGCACTTTCCATGAATATCCTTCATCACCTTGGTGTCCAATTATTATTTTTTCCCCCCAAGTATTAGGCACAAATTTCCATTTGTTTTCTTTTTGTTGCGAGAACTAATAAATGTAATAAATGAACTAGATAAACTATTCTAACTAGGTTGTTTAATTGTGATGTTTGCCTTTCTGGAGAATTCTCAGTTGTATCTACAATTAAAAGTCCAATCAGTGCATTTAAAAAGGTTTTCACATTAAAAACATTGTGATTTCGTTAAGAGTGATCTTGTGTACACTCACATGAGATGAAGACTAGTTTTCTGTAAAAGGATTTAATTTCGTACGGCGTTGCATTTCTGCTGTGCTTGAAATGACGTGATCGCAGTGTTTCGCTAAACGCCAGAATCCTAACGCTCATTGGATGCCGTCTCTGTAGATATATACCATAGTGATATTTAGCGACGCGAAGAGCGGCAACTAGACAAAGTAACACACTTTATTTATAATTAATAGTGTTTTACCAGCGGAGACAACGGGAGAATAAGTACATTTATGGCCGAAGAAGCAGAAAAGTACTGAAGCCAGGAGACAGAAAGACTGACGAAGACAAAAACGATCGTAAACATTGGTACGGCGTACAATGATGCAGAAAATCCTGAGTGCTGCTGATTTTTGTTGAACAGGTAAGAGAATTAATTACTTAATTATGCAGACCGCTCCCTAAAACTCATAAGTAGTAGGCCTATACCTAAATGTAATTTACATAAAACGTCAATTCTTGTCGATTGCCTAAGAGTACAGCGTTTAACACCATTGTAGCATTGATAGCAACAGTAGCCTAAATAACTCCTGAACGCACCTTAAATATCAAGCAGCAAAGTCATAATTTTGACAAAAAAACCTATTACCATTCAGTTCAATAGAGTTAAACTATTTGTAATTAACTAATTTTAATTATAGCAAGAATTCTAAAATATTTTCAGTGTAATGTCCAACATTTTGTGTGCAACAATTTAACCGTATGATTTTCCCCAGTCAAGAAAAAAATGTAGCATTCCTTAAAATGTTGACACTGACACAGTATAATATTTATGTCATTTGGAAATGAATAATTTTCTCAGTTTTTAAGAATTTTATAATGTTGACTTTTGTCAACTTTTTTGAAATTTGTCAAACTCACCGTTCAACCCCAATACTCAAACAAGCTAATGTAATAAAAAATTGTGACACAAATATTAAGTAATGCTAACTGTATGTATCAGTAAATACAACCCATTGTTCCCCAAAAACTCTCAAGCCCCTACTGACAGCTTCATTTAAGCTAAATTTGCAACCCTTTAAATGTTATGGCAAAAACAACAACAATAAAAACTTTTATTTAAATAAACTGCAAAACAATAATAATAATAAAAAAAAATAGGTGCTTCTTCTCATTTAATTTTTGATGAAAATAAAAATAGGGTCTATTTTGTACTCAGTCCTTAAATGAAAATATGATTTCCTATGATGTCCATTGTTGCTGTTATAATTGGCTCTTGTGTACATAAATGAACACACTCACCTTCTCAGAGGTCTCAGTGCAATGAGTGCAGTGATATTCTATGAACACTATGAACCTCGTGGTAGACGTTTCAATAAACAATCACCATACTGAAGTGGACACTCAATTTATGATTCCCCAATGAGATATAAAAATAACTTGTCTGTTTGTCTAGACCCGCTGTGGCTAACAGATCAAAAAGATGACTCGCACAACTCGGCTGACATCTAAGCAGACCTCTCAGGGCTAAAGCGTTCTATTTTCCTGTCCTGTGATTGTCCGCAGGAAGAGGTGATGTGCAGTGAGAAATGGAGAGAAATAAGATGGCCAAAGCGGTAATCACTGTGCACTCAGCTATAGAGAAGCAATAGATGTTGCAGTAACATCTGCTGGAGGAAGTGTTCGCTGTGTGGAGCTCAGTCTTTGGTGTCACATCAAGGACAGTCACGATCTTCTTCACAGAGAGCTGCTCTGTCAAGATGGGTTGAGATAAACCAAAAGCTCTTGGGGGTAAGACACCAGTGCACTTGCAAATGGGTTACAATGTACAAGACCTAAATCCTGATTCCCTTGTGATCATTGAATATCCTAAAGCACTTATTGTTAATTGGCGGAATGACAGACCCGTCTATTAAATGTCAATTGCTTTAAGTATTTTTGAATCATTTTTTGACTGGTAACAGACTTTCACGTCACTGTTGTCACTAGAGAGTTCTGGATTTCTTTGTTATGTTTCTTCATAGTTGCTAATGAGACTAGATCAGACAAATGCCCTTCACTGGACTGAAATAGCTCTCAGACAGATTCAGAAAATGAGCAGATTTTGCCCATTTGAATCCCTTCGGCAGTTTAGGTCTGCTTTTATATAGTGTAATACTTTGATTAAGGTATAGTTCACCTAACAATTTTGTCATTATTAACTCGCTCTCAGTGAGTTAATTGTAACATTTTACAATAAGGTTTAATTTGTTAACATTAGCTAACTACATTATAACAATGTACAATACTTTTACATCAGTTATCTTAATATTAATTTCAGAATTTACTAATTCAATTTTAAGATGAAAAGTTGTATCTGTTAATATTATTTATGCACTGTGAACTAACATTGTTCATGTTACAGTACATAATGCATGAACTAAATGTTAACAAATAAGATTTTATTGTAAAATATTACTTAGTAAATGATGATCTGGAAGGACATGAGGGTACATTTACACAAGTAAATTATGACAGAATTTTCATAAAAAACTACTTGCATGAAATATGTTATTGAAATAAAAGGCCACAGTTCACTTTCATGGCTGTGTTTCTTATAAAAATGCACTGTAATGATGTCAAATTAAATTATTTACTTGCAATGACATTTTAAATCATGTTTTAATAATCGTGGTTTTGTCATGATTTAAAGAAGTAAACTTATTGTTGATGTGTTGACATCAAACTAAAGCACATATTCACTATTACTTTTAAAGTTAATATATTAAATGTATTAACTTGCTAATTTATCATTACAAATGGGTAATTAATTAAATACAAAATATATTTAAAGACATGATATGCAAGTTTAAATAGAAATGACATTAAGGTATATTTTACTGTACCATAAATGGTTGTCAGTACATTAGGCAGTACACTCTATATTTCAAAGAAAGTAGATGTAAGTATGAAATTACATATAAAGATGTACTTAAGTTCTACATAAGCAGGCCAAAAAAGCACTCTAAAGTTCAGCTAGATGTATACATCTATGTACAGTATGTCTGAAAACATTACATTCAGTGTGCTTTTAAGTATAATCTATTAAAGTATATTATTTGATTTGTAATATTGTAATAACCATCTCCGCCCCCCCACAGTTTTTCCCAAAATAACCACTAATTAAACTCATCATGATATGTTTTTGTTGGTGTTATGAACTATGCTGACAAAAGTGGTGAAGAAGTATACACTATGAAGCTTACACTGACAACGTTTCTGAGAGCAAACTGATTTCATGTTAAGTGATCTAATTTTCAGCAGTAAGAAAAAAGTGTTTTAAAGCTTGTTGTTTTGCAGAACATCACAGTTATATATGATATGAGAATAGTAAGACCTGTAGTAAGGGAGTACATGCTATTTAAGGAAAATGTAATTATATTTTCAGAATGACATCATTTTTTTTTCAAACCTAGTCTGTGGGGTAAATGCCCCCAGGCGGCATCGCTTCCCACTATCATAATTACAGTAGTTACCATGTTCTGAATATCACATCTTTTGTTTTTAATTCATGTAATTTACTGTAACTAGGTGGTTGAATAAAAATATTTGGACTTTATGTTTAAAAATTCCCTCAAGTTCGCATCAGCCATCTACTTGGGTAGCCAGCTAGCATCAGCTAACAATATTTTTCAAATAGGCAGATTTTTAAGGTTCATTTATAAATATTAATATTTATCTATGGTTATTTTAGCTAGTCTTTTTCATTTTAAGCTAAAACTGCTTGTACTCTGATTTAGCTGTGAATGTATAAAGAAAATAGCTTCGTCAGAGTGGGGACATTTTCACCCCCTTGGTACAAATTACATTTTTGTTGAAAATCAAATAACAATGAAGACTGTACATTTTTCATACTTGGTTTATAATTTATGTCATTTTCACTGAAAACTAGGATAACTATTCAAGACACATTTAACTTTTGTTTACAAGGGGTCTCTTTAAAGTCTGTTGTTTATTATGTTTTGGAGTCTTTCTATATATTAGTTATTAGTGTAAATGTAACATTACAAGTTGACTGTCACCTTAATCGAGACATTGCCCCCTATATATAGCTTCAAAGCAGTTAGCTACTTTTATTATGAGCTAATGGATCTAACTGCTGTTTTTTTAGAGTAGTAGCTTGACTGCAGTTGAACTACTTTAATTCACGAGTAGCTTGTAGTTTGACAAGCTATTTCAAAGTAGCTTCCACAACACTGTTATCAAGTAAAACCCATTAGGTGAAAAACGGGAAGAAACTGCATCGACTGCACAATGAAAATGCTTGACTACAGGCTCCAACAATGCTGTCTTTATAGGTGGTAAACTCTGTCTTTGCCTGTGTAGACAAGTATACTTCCTTTAAAACCTTAATTAATTTGAAAACCAATTAGACTTTAACAATACCAGATAAGATGGCTAAAAGATAGGAGGTTAATACAAGCGCTGTGAGATTTGATTCTGCCAGTTAAACTTTCAGACAGCAGTGGATGTGTCAATCTCAGATAACAGTGCCAGTGACTCGGCTCTTAGTCGGAGCTGTTTGTGTGTAGCGAGACATTGTACTGCCGCTTTCCGCTAGACCGAGTCGCACACAGGGAAAGCTGTAGGTAGAGATCGGTTACGAGCTTTTCAATAAAATCAATTCCCCATCCAATCGAAACTTGCGCTCTCTGAAGGGAACAGATCGCTGATAAACTGCACAGTCAAACGTGACATTTACAGCTGAGAAATATTGCCTTGTATCTGAAACATAAAACATGCCTGGGGGGACATTGTCCGAGAGTGATGTATGAGACTAATGCTTGCAATGTCATGTTGGCCATTTATCAAGGATTATTTTCGGTGCCTCCGCAATCTTTTGACGTGCCATTTGACATGTAGCCGGTGCAGAGAAGTTTCCCGCTGTTGCGCCCCAGACGTGTTTCTCATGGTTAATATAAAGGCCGGTGTAGTGTCAGCTCATGTGGCCTCCGGTCCATAACCCCAAGTATCAATTATTGCCATACAGTTTTTTAAGAAGTTTCTTCTCTTTCTTCTCTCCCAGATATTTTGTTGCTCACCACATACTGAGATGACTCACCGGCAAACCTTGTATTCCCACTGAGCCGAGGCAGGCTGCCACTCCCACTGACAGCAGCCATGGGAAAGATCAAGCTCTCAGACACACAGCCAGTGACAGCGATGAAGATATTTATTTGCTGCCTGCTCCGTCTGAGAATGTGGGTCAGGGGCAAGGCAGTAGCACACCCACTGCTAAGCTGCCTGCTGCACTCCTCACGCACCTAAAAGTAACATAAACCCTCTGTTGCCAAATAGGGCAGGATGCTGCACTCCTCGGTTTGGGCACAATGCTCTGGTGAGACATTTGTTCTGGATCTGAACACAATCTGAGATAGTCACATGTTTTCGGCTGATGAGTCAGTCTTAAAGGGATAGTTCACTAAAAAATGAAAATTCTGCCATTAGTTACTCACCCTCATGTCATTCCAAACCTGTGAGACTTTGTTCATCTCGTATTCTCGTAGCTTCATCAAATTACGGTTGAACCACTGATGTCACATGGACTATTTTAACAATGTCCTTACTACCTTTCTGTGCCTTGAATGTGTCAGTTGCATTGCTGTCTATGGAGGGTCAGGAAGCTCTCGTATTTCATCAAAAATATCTTAATTTGTATTCTGAAGATGAACAAAGGTCTTATGGGTGTGGAACAACATAAGGGTGAGTGATTAATGACAGAATATTCATTTTTGGGTGAACTATCCCTTTAACTTACCATTTTCAGTTAATTTTTGTAGGCAAAATGCAGTCATTTAAATAGGAATCGACGCAATCTGGAATTTTGCTTGAGGCAGATAGATTTACCCATGCAGATTTTGTGACTGGTCATGTGGGGATTTGTTGCGTTGACCAACAGAAAGCTGTTTGGATTGAAAGTGACTTCTGTGAGCTGTGCTTCATACATTGCTACACTATTTAACAAGAGAGAGTGGACCTTTTTTGACTGCAAAATGTTATTGTACCTTTAAGATGCAGTCAGATTTACCATTGTTCAGCTAATTTTCATGGGCAAAATCCAGTTATTTCAATAGGAATTCATGCGAGCGGGAATTTTGTGAGAGGACGTAAGATTTCACAACGACTTGGATTCTCCATGTTGACCAACAGAAAGTGCTTGGTTTGAAAGTGAATTCTACGTAAGCTGCGAGACATACATCGCAACACTATCGACAAGAAAACGTTTCCGCAAAGGTCATGTGATTGTACCTTCAAGCGTTCACATTTACTGTTGTTCAGTGAATTTTCGTGGGGCAAAATCCACTCATTTAAATTGGAATTCACGTGTATGGGAATTTTGCGCGAGGGTGATAAGATTTCCCCTTGCATATTTCGTAACAAGTTTAATTTGGTTGCACAGATTTGCTGCTTTTAATAACAGAAAGCTGCTTGGTTTGAACGTAACTTTCGTGTGAGTTGTATATACTATTGAGATAATGGACCTTTTTTTTGTCTGTGAAACTTTGCCAGAATTTCATTAATGTGACCTCACCTTTATACTGACTAAACAATGATGTGTAAATGACTTTATTTTTGCTGAACGCTTTCTGCAAAAGAATAAATGTTTCTATATTCATATAAGTCAATGGGGTCCAGTGTGTTTGGATGTGAGAAATTAATCCATATGATTCAATCACTTTGTGTGATGAAGAGATTGAAATGTAAGCCTTTGGTCACTCTCAAATTAAAACATTCAACAACGCACATATGCTACATCAAGTTTGGCGACACAATGACTTGGCACATAGGTAAAATTTCACAGGCAAAAAGGTCCATTGTCTTTTGATAATAGTGTCATGTACAGTATCAAGCACATCTCACACAGAAGTCACTTTCAAACAAGTAGCGAATCCGTGTGACCAACATGAACCTGTTGCAAAATCTGTCGCCCTCACATGAAATTTGTGGATTCCTTTTGAAATGACTGGATTTCGTCCATGAAAATTCTGCGAACACTGGCAAATTTGCACAAAGTTTTTGTGTATTTTTTTAATCTGAGGGACATTGAAATTATCATCTATAGTTAGTTAGTGCAAACAGTAGCACATGGCACTAAGATTGCCAAGGTCAAGGGTTTGATTCCTAGATAATGGATGAACTGATCAAATGTAAAGCAATTTGGATAAAAGTGTAAACCAAATACATAAATGTAATTGATAGCATATAACAGATGCTGTTGACAGACTTAATTTAACACAAAGGTAAATCAGTGGGATGATTCTGGAAATTACCTCTGTGGCTCTTACAAATAAAAAATAAGTAGTAGTACTGTAGCTCAGCTACGAGGAAACTGTGTGGTTCTTCTATTAAGACCACATTTATTTCACCCAGGAGGATATTTACCACAGCACTGAAAGCATTAAAGTTATAACACTTGTATTTTGCGCTGACCTACCCTTCCTAAGAATTTATCACCAATCAATGACCCTCTCGAGAGGAACTTCATGCATGAATTTAAGAACAGCAACTGAGAGACCATATATAAATAACTCCAGTGCGTTTTCTCATGGGTGGTTTTGCCTTTTTCATTAGGCAGAGATGTTCACAGTTATGCTTAGGAAATGCACTGCAAATTAATAAAGAGTTCAATGTGAATTGAATAATGCAATCAACACAAATGTGTACTTTCTTCACAGTAAGCAAGAGGAAGGAGTTATCCACAGCATATCAACTGTAACATTTTACAAGACAGTGTCCATGTTACACAAGTTACAGTAATTATAACTAATTTTATACATATTCTGAATGTTGCCAAAGGGCTCTGGGTGGTTTCTAGGTAGTTGCTAGGGTGCTCTGATTGGTTGCTCTGATAGTTAATATGTAGGGTTTGCGTTTGTTCGAAATCCTAATTATAATTGGATTAAACGGATTAATAGTTTCTTATTAGTCATAAAGGCTCTTAGGTGCCAAAAGTAGAACAAAAGTGCAAGTCATCTGGCATGTCTCCTCATTCCAATGCAACACAAGCTCAATTATACACTAACACGCTGCTGTTTCTGCTCCGTTTTTCCTCACGTTTCACTTATTGTAATTAGGTTTGGCACTTAGGTTTGGAATTTCACAACATATGTTTACAGCATTGCCAAACCACGAATCTCGATGAAACGTGCTACCAGGTAATTCATCCTCAGTATGACAAATGAGACTATTTTAGCAATTCGAAAGAAATCAAATGTTTCTATATAAAGTGGTGTAGAGCACGTCTGGAACGGTGCTAATTGGACACTTCATGAAGGATATCAGTTTCAGTAAACGTATAAGACACAATTAAACTGCTTTTTGAACATTAATACCTCTTTTTATTAAGACAGTACTGCTCCATTTCTGTAAAAATGTATTTTCATGGTCAAATACAAAGTTTAATCGGGAACATGTAAATAACTAATTACACAGGAATACAAACTACAGAGATGAGACAAAATATCTGACATAAAACCTATAGAAACAATGAAGAATGGCTCTGGTGGTACAGGCTGTCTAAAAATGGAAAATGCATTGTAAATGTACGCACTAAGATTCACGTCTTAGATTTATTTTCTTTTAATAAACCTATCATCTGCTGTGACCTATCTATACAAAGTAATATGAACATTTACACAGTGCACAGCATCTGAAGTACAGATAAAACATGTCGAACATGCTCTATTCTGCAGGATTTTTTGATAATAACTTAAAGTCTTTTCTTTCAGATATGGGGCATCACTTTTGCATTCTACCTGAGATGCAAAAAATGAATTCATAGACAGACCTGAGACAGGGCAGAATCAAACCTACACTGAAGGTATGTTTGTGTGTGCATGTTTTTTTTTCTTCAGGTTTGGGCAGTTTTAGATCACTTACCATTTCACTTGTAAATATTAAAGTAAACATTAGAAAAGAAAGCAAAGGAGTGATCTGGCTGTATAGCTTGGTGGATCCTCTGTGGAAACCCTCGCCATGTTATGACTCTTTGTAGCCCTCACTCCATATTTGACATGTGAATGTTGGAAATAGCGTCATGCCATTACAATTACAGTATGATAATTTAGCGAAATGATATAGTATACATTTATAAATTACTTTTTTTTTAATTCACATGCTTGGAATGTCAATTGGATGCACATATTGATTTTTTATGTATACTACAGTTCAAAAGTTTGGGGTTGGTAAGATTTTTTTATGTTTTTGAAATAAGTCTCTTATGTTCACCAAAGCTGCATTTATTTGAATAAAATAATTAATGTATTCCTGTGATGGCAAAGCTGAATTTCAGTGTCACATGATCCTTCAGAATGAAATCATTCTAATATGCTGATCATTCTAATTTCTTATTATTATCAGTGTTGAAAACAGTTGTGATGCTTAACATTCATGAGACATATTTTACATTTTTTAATAGACTGTTGAAAAGAACAGCATTTATTTGAAATATAATTTTTTTCTAACATTATAAATGTCTTTATTGTCACTGTCATATTTGTGGAATAAAAGTATTCATTTATATACGCAAAAAATCTTTTTGACCCCCAACTTTTGAATAGTATTGTATGAATTTGGGGCCAAAGATATTTTTAGGGGGCAATAATTTAACTTTAATTTACTTCATTCTCAATCAGTTTAGTGCTGTAGGCATTCAGAACATGATATGTTTAAATAAATCTGCTGCTGTATAAAACCACAAAATTCTGTACAACATACAATGACAATCAAAAGGAACGTTTCTTTCCATATAACCAAGTATAAAGAGTGGCATTAGCTACAAGAGCCTTGCATGAATATACCATACTTTATTAGCGTTTCAAATCTAAATAATGCACACCTGTCAGATAATCTCAGAAATAACACTAAGAAAAAACAAACAAACAAAAATTAACACTTGATAATACACAAATTCATGTAAACGCTATGACCAAACAATTTTGTCACAAGGATTTTACAATGTTAAGCGCACTCTCACCATAACTCCAAAATGCCCCCACGTAGTTAATCACAAACAATATGCATCTGTCCAACTGTCTAGGACGCTGAACGAAGGGCAAAGATATGAAACAATGCCTGATATGAGTGTAATATTTCACCAACTATATACTAACTCTACAATAATGTAATAATTTCACGATCTATACATTTATAATACATTTACGAGTGAGGAAACATAATACGTGTCCCTAGTAAAATTCTCCCTCGCATACATCACCTGAAAATAAAGCATGTTTGATGAGATAAACAAAACATTCCGGAATCACTTTTATAAACTATTGCATTATTGTAGAGTTATTACATTCAATCTGGCATCTACACATAAGCTGGATTGAAGGAATCGAGAATAAGAGCTGCTAACTGAAATGTGTTGGAGGGCACAACTGTGAGTATGGCTTACAACATACAGGCTCCATCTATTTCATTTAGTACGAAAGTTTTTTACGTCACTATGAGAAGCGCACAGAAGCACTAACAATATTCGGAGAAACTCACTGACCTTGACCTCATACTGAGCCTACTGAATGAGAACAAGCTAAAAATGAAAGCTATTTTACACTCTGATAGATATGTTGTGTTTCATAGAAGGGGACATCTTTGTGACGGCCTTCCTGTACAGCTGAGCCAGGAGCCGATCTGCTCTTCTTTGCTTTGGCATTCAATTTTAATGCTTGGGCGTTAATTACAATAAATTAGTCTGTGAGTGAAGCTGGTATATGGATAATGCGATACAAGCCGGAATGAATATCAACACAAGCCGATTATAATCACATACCGTGTATCTAAGGAACAATTAGGGCTGTCAATCGTTTAAAAGTTTGAATCAAACCAACTACAACGTATACTGATGAATTAATCAAATTAATTCAAATTAGGCATATGAGGACAATATACTGTTTGTTTAATTTCCATATCATTGAGTATGTCAATCAATCAACCTACAGTCCACAGTAATTCATTTGAGAGGTTGTCTTGTCTGTCCAATATCAAGAGGATTTGTCAATTTATTCAGTCTGTGATATTTTGTTGAAATGCTAATTTTTTTTTGCCAGCTTACGCCATGAGCACCACATTTTTAATGCACCATATGAGTAGTTTAAAATTAAACAGTAAATTGAATGATTAACCCATAAATTAATTGTTAAATTCATAAATAATTATTACATATGATTAATTCATAAATATCATAACATCTTCGGGGAGTTACATTATACTTAAACTATAAATTATCTATTTTTTGCATGTTGATTGTGCCACATGATTTTGATTCAGGGGCATTATTGACTTAACGTCATTTTTTAAATATTTAATCGCATTGAAGTAATGTGTTCAATTGACAGCCCTAATATCAACACAAGCCGATTATAATCACATACAGTATATCTAATAAATAACGCAACAACACAATACTGCTGCTGAATGTTGTTGGTCACAACAAAAGAGGTTTCTATCTTCTCTAAGGGACTAAGGAGAGCAACGGGCAATTTGCCAAATAAATTACTTGGAATCAATCCATGAAAACAACCCAAGCGATCGTTCTGTGACTGAATCTTACATCGAAACTTTGTGTGTGGCTTTCTTTCAGACCTGCAGACAGAACGGCGTGAGAGAGTGCTGGCAATTAAAACCGAAATGAAACGAAAACAAAATAACCGTGGGTTCAGACCGTTCGAGAGACAGTAGCTTGTGGGTGTCCTGATGAAAGTGGGAACTTCAGTAAGAACAGAACAAGGCACAAAATTCTTAGCAAATGTTTAAACTGAACAAAACCGGCCCCAGCAGGAGGTGTTGGATGGTGAAGCTGCCTAAAATTGAGCTCTCCTAGTGCTCTGCCATCCCACACCCCGTCCGTCTCGATGGCAGCACCTTCTCCTCACCGTCTCTTCAGCTGCACAGGTGTGAATCCAGCCTGATTGAAACCCACAACCCCTACCTCCCAACCCAGCAGTCCACAGTTTGCTGTTCAGCACAGGAAGCTAGCAGGTCTAGTCAGAGTTAAATGTAGTACTCCTTCTTGTCATCCGAATTGTTGTGTCCCCCCTCTGCGTTGATGATGGCAGTGTCTGCATCTGCGGCATCGTCCGCTCCTTTGGCTTCATGGGTAAAGTAGGTACCTTAAAACAGGAACGTTTGTCATTTCCACAGATAAAAAAAAAAACAACAACCCAAAATCAAGCCCAAGCCGGAATCGTGCCTTTTGATTTACCTTTGTGTCTTGCAAAATATCGTCCGAGAACAATCAGGAGACAAAGCATGGCGAACACAACCACCGCGACAATGCCGCCGATGACGGCGTGATCAATTTTCTGTGGCGCTCCATCTGCTCTTGAATCTGCGTCGAAGAGAAACACAAACGCAAAGAAATGAAGGCACCTTCTCGATTGGGAATTGAGTGTGAGATTCCCTGCCAAATGATGTTATTCTGCTTTAAATAAATTCATTAATGCCATCTCCCTTATATATTCACAGTCATCCAAATTCAAATCAACACATGCCTGATAGCACCAAAAATGCGATCTTTAGACTAAAAACATCTCTCAGTAAATCTGGCAGACGGTTTTCACATACTCTTGTTTGTGACATTTCCAGTAAATGTGTAAATAGCATGACACAGACTAGCACATACTCAAACACAGTTTGTTTGGTTTGATCCTGAAACATCAGCTGTCTGAGCCAACACTGACACTGGGGAGATAAAGTTGCCAGCCTAAGCTGGTTTGAATGGAATAAATCATATAGCATATATGCACGTTAAAATGTTTGGAAAAGAGAATGCAAAAAACAGCTATACCAATCACTATGGTAAAACACCCAATATGCATTTATAAAGACTGACTTTTTTGCTCATTAAGGCTGCATTTATTTGATAAAAAAATAAAGTAACAGTAATATTATGAAATATTATTAGAATTTAAAACAGGTTTTCTGTTTGAATATATATTTAAATGTAATTTATTCCTGAGATGGTAAAGCTGAATTTTCAGAATCATTGCTTCAGTCTTCAGTGTCACATGATCCTGAATGAATCATTATAATATGCTGACTTGGTGCATGTGGAAACCATGATAACTTGATTTTTTTTCTTGGATTCTTCACTTTCACTTTTGATAAATTTAAATCATCCTTCCTGAATAAAAGCATTGATTTCTTTTAATAAAATAAAATAAATAAATCTACATAAAATGAATATAAATAAATAAATAATAAAAATGGTATTTCTTACTGGCAAAGTTTTGAATGATAGCATATATAAAGATGTATATTAGTACCATATTGGATACTGGCTGACATTAGAGATTTATTTATTTGTTTTTTATGGTATTGGTCTATTTTGGTGCATTGTCACATTTAAAAGTTTCAGTGTTTCTAAATGTAATCTTTAGCAAATCTCAAAACGAATATCCATTTTTCATACTGGACATTATAATGCTGTTATTCCTAAATTCACTTGAGGTATTTATAGTGAATGCCTTCAGCTGTTTTATTTTGTAAATTTTGTAGATAATTTGCTGGTGCATTTCTCCATTTATGTATGTAGCAAAAGACCTTTATTTGAGCTTTTGGTGCAGTGGCTTTGTAAGAGAACAGACAGAAAAATAAACCCTGCACACATTCTAATTAAGTTTCCTGATGAAGTGCCTAGCAACCAAACTACAAGAAAGAATGTAGACCTGAGAGCAAGGACTGAAAGTGCCTCAACAGAACCCAGACTGTATATTCCCTTCAATATTACTCATTCAGTTTTGTAATCAATAGCCTTTCATCAGGCATAAGAGCGATAGAAGCTGCCCTTTTCCATTTTCAGAATCAACACAAGCTAAAGCTTCAGTGACCGACCTACAGTTTTTCATCAAACCGCATCTGATCCACAACCAGCGTTTCTTTGGATTTAATAAGAACATGTAGAGCTCTAACCAATTAGCCTACCTAGCACATTAAATGACTGAATACATGTCAATGCCGACGACGGCGTGAAAACAAGATCTTTTGATAAACCTGTTTCTGCCTGCAGCAAAGCAACAGATCCAGCCCAGCAGGATGACACAGTCTACTAAGATGCAGCTTTGATATGAGCCACAGAGGTTTCTGCATTGATATAGGACAGGGAAGCCCTGCATTGCATCATGTTGCACCAGAGGCACCTCTCATGGCTCTGGCAGCCTGTTCCCAGTCCTAATGAGACTAGGAATGAACACAGCGGAGAAGAGCACTGTCACATTCCATTCTCTCCGCAGTGCCACCCCCTCCCGCTCTCCGCCGGCCCGGTTCCGCCCCTCCTGCCTCCTGCTTGACACCAGCAGATAAATTAGCTGTCCAGAGGCACGGATATCTTAACCTGCGAGAGGAAATTTTGGGGTGAATGCAATTTTCGGTGACTATAATGCACAGGTGTTATGGAAAGCTCATGTTAGCATTTAAGCAAGACATTACAGGCAAAAACATTATTTTTTCAGGCATTGGTCAATTTTGAGATTTGAGGCTATTCGGCTTTTCATAATACGTTCATTCAGACTAGTGGGAAGAAAACATGCAAATATATTTTCTGTATTGTTGCATTTGTAGATTTCAGTTACGTTACATATCTTTAAAGGCCATTTGCTCAAAATGATTTTTTTCAGAAATCTCCACTTCAGTAGCACTTATATACACCGAACATTACAGGTTTATTCCCATTTATATTCTGAAGGTTTTGACTTAAGGGTTTGTTTATATATAATTTTCCTGATTTTATACAACATTTTATTCCTAAAAACAGGGTGAAAAGATATCAAAAAACCCCTCTGCAAACACCTTTAACTCTAGTATGTAAACAAAATGAAACAACAATTTTAAACCTGGCTTTATTCGATATTCAGATTTCTGTTCTGGAAATTAGTGCATATTTAATTAGATGCCTCATTTGCATATTTAAACAAAATATTTCTGAAAAAAAAAAAAAATTTCAGATTCCAAGATGTAGATGAGTTTGTTTCTTCATCAGAACAGATTACCAGACTCTTATTCTGACGGCACCCATTCACTGCAGAGGATCCATTGGCGAGCAAGTGATGTAATGCCAAATTTCTCTAAATCCATTCCTGAGAACAAACAAACTCATTTACATCTTGGATGGCCTGAGGGTGAGTACATTTTCAGCAAATTTTCATTTTTGGGTGAACTGTTCCTTTAAGATGTGACCTCCTGACCCAACCTGCCATTTCATAATGTGTATTCTGGACTTGTGAACCACGGGTCCAAACGGGACTGCGTTAAACGCCACATGGTAGGCTTTACAAACCATGCTCATGTTAAGCAGGCGGTGGGATACGAGTGGGATTTATTGGGAAATAAAGAGGACTTTTGCCTGATTTACAGCCGGGTGAGGCGGGGGGGAAGACTTATGCACTGCTGCAGGCCTAGAGAGCTCGTTTTATTAGTCTTATTCTGCATTTGTGCTGAAGTGACTAATTAAACTGCAGGCCACTGTCATTGCAGCAGCTGCGGACCAAAGTGGAACGGCCAAGCGGTCATGAGGGCAAAAACATGAGAATATGAGGCTTATGCATGACCGGCCGATATAGTGTGGTAGTCTTATAGCCTTTCTGTCTATTTCTGGCATTTCCCGCTAAAAAGGCACTTCAAAAAGTAATCAGGGAAATCTTCAGGAACAGAGCTCGCAAATCTGTTCGCCGGCTCACTTTTATTGGATTTTTTAAATCTAGATTCGAGTTTCCGCACAGGTCATTCCCTGGAGTTTCGTCTCAGGGCTACGAGAGAAAGCCACACTGATGAAATGAAAACGGAAATTTCTTTTTAAACAAATCACAGCTCACCCAAGGACACCTAGGCGAAACAATGTGGCTAAGAAACATAAATCACACGGCATTTAACTGAGGCACTGAACGACAGATTTTCTGCCGGCGAGAAGATTTAAAAAGAAAAAGCATTAAGGAGAGGTTGAACATGAACTCATTCGGATTCGGGCGAGAAAGGACCACAGTCCCGGGGTACAAAGGGAGACCTTTCCAAACAAAGATTGGACCCTGTGCATGTGGAGCCTTTGAAGCATGTTTTCCTGATAGAGTCTCTAAATTGAGCTAGCAGGCCACAGGGGTGACAAAGACATTTGCTACTATCTGCGGCTCTCTGTGAGCTAAATCACATTCACATAGTGAAGTCAGCGAATGCAAAGCGCTGCCAAATGTTTTAAAAGCAGTCCGCTACATGTCACAAAGCATATGGCTGGTGACATTTTTCCCCCGAATTGTGTAGATGGAATGATAAATATGCCAAGAGTCCGTAGCAGACATCTACAGTGTGTCAGTGAGAGGCCTTTTCATATCAAACTCACAGCCATTCAGCTTTTCTGAGTGACTTGCTGCATGCAAGTTGGTTTGTAATCACAAGGAAACATTAGTCAACTTCAAATGATAATTCATTTTCTTTGCACCGCAATCAAAGTGGAAAACTCTTTTGATCAGAGAGAAAGCCGCTTCCGTGCGTTGCCTTCCCTAAACCATTCAAATGGAGCGCATCCTTTACGTCGGGAAAAAAAAGAGGGGCTTTGAACCAAATATCAACACAAGCCGATTATAATCACATACAGTATATCTAAGGAACAATTAGGGCTGTCAATCGTTTAACAGTTTTAAACAAACCAACTACAACATATGCTGATGAATTAATCAAATTAATTCAAATTAGGCATTGGAGGACACTATACTGTTTGTTAAATTTCCTTATCATTGAATATAAGGCCACATCCACACGAAGCAAGAGCTTTCCCTATCCGATCTTTTTTTTTTCGTTCTAATAAAATCCCTAAACACGGCATCGTCTCAAGAAATATTTGCGTACACACGAAACCACTAAAATGGACTCAAAATGTTGTAGTATACATGCCAGACCAGTATGTGGTGCTGTAATTCTGCCACAGAGATACACTAAAAATGGAGAAGAAGACTTGGAGCATGCACATAAACCTTGCGTTTGCTGTATACAAACGTTTGTATATACGGATTGGCTGTACACACGAAAATGCAAAGGTGTCATTTTCAGATTTATCCACTCTGGGACCCAGTTTAAAAAAATAGTGGTTTCAGGCTCCCAAAACGCTGGATCCGTCTGGATGAAACACCGATATGATACAAAATATTTTACGTATACAGCTAAACGCATCTCTGTGTGGACGGCCTCTAAGTCAATCACCCTACAGTCCACAGTAAATGATTTTGGAGGCTGTCTGCCTTTCCGATAACACAGGATTTGTCATTGTATTCAGTCTGTGATGTTTTGTTGAAATGCAAAATCTTTTTGCCACCTCACGCCATGAGCACCACGTTTTAAGGCACCATGTCACGTATATGAGTAGTTCAGCTTTGAAAAACAAATCTTGACAAAAGTAAAATGGTAAAATTTTAATTATTAATCCATAAATAAATAAATGAATTAATTCATCAATAATAATTACAAAGTATTAATTCATAAATATCATTACATCTTTGGGGAGTTACATTACTTAAACTATAAATTATTTTTTTTTGCATGTTGATTGCACCACATGACTTTGAATTTTTCTGATTTTTAATATAAGCAATGCAGCAGTTTTGATAAATTTTTTCAAAAAAATTAAAAGATTAATAATAATAATAATAATAATTTGAATAAATAAATAGATTGGACAAAAATATGTAATGTCATTGACAAAATTTACATATGGATCAGGGGCATTATTGACTTAACGTCATTTTTTAAATATTTAATCGCATTGAAGTAATGTGTTCAATTGACAGCCCTAATATCAACACAAGCCGATTATAATCACATACAGTATATCTAATAAATAACGCAACAACACAATACTGCTGCTGAATGTTGTTGGTCACAACAAAAGAGGTTTCTATCTTCTCTAAGGGACTAAGGAGAGCAACAGGCAATTTGCCAAATAAATTACTTGGAATCAATCCATGAAAACAACCCAATTGATTATTCTGTGACCGAATCTGGCTTTCTTTCAGACCTGCAGACAGAACGGCATGAGAGAGAGCGTTAAGATGTGCTGGCAATTAAAACCAAAATGAAACGAAAATAAAATAACCTCGGGTTTGAACTGTTCGAGAGACAGTAGCTTGTGGGTGTCCTGATGAAAGTGGGAACTTCAGTAAGAACAGAACAAGGCACAAAATTCTTAGCAAATGTTTAAACTGAACAAAACCGGCCCCAGCAGGAGGTGTTGGATGGTGAAGCTGCCTAAAATTGAGCTATCCTAGTGCTCTGCCATCCCACACCCCGTCCGTCTCGATGGCAGCACCTTCTCCTCACCGTCTCTTCAGCTGCACAGGTGTGAATCCAGCCTGATTGAAACCCACAACCCCTACCTCCCAACCCAGCAGTCCACAGTTTGCTGTTCAGCACAGGAAGCTAGCAGGTCTAGTCAGAGTTAAATGTAGTACTCCTTCTTGTCATCCGAATTGTTGTGTCCCCCCTCTGCGTTGATGATGGCAGTGTCTGCATCTGCGGCATCGTCCGCTCCTTTGGCTTCATGGGTAAAGTAGGTACCTTAAAACAGGAACGTTTGTCATTTCCACAGATAAAAAAAAAAACAACAACCCAAAATCAAGCCCAAGCCGGAATCGTGCCTTTTGATTTACCTTTGTGTCTTGCAAAATATCGTCCGAGAACAATCAGGAGACAAAGCATGGCGAACACAACCACCGCGACAATGCCGCCGATGACGGCGTGATCAATTTTCTGTGGCGCTCCATCTGCTCTTGAATCTGCGTCGAAGAGAAACACAAACGCAAAGAAATGAAGGCACCTTCTCGATTGGGAATTGAGTGTGAGATTCCCTGCCAAATGATGTTATTCTGCTTTAAATAAATTCATTAATGCCATCTCCCTTATATATTCACAGTCATCCAAATTCAAATCAACACATGCCTGATAGCACCAAAAATGCGATCTTTAGACTAAAAACATCTCTCAGTAAATCTGGCAGACAGTTTTCACATACTCTTGTTTGTGACATTTCCAGTAAATGTGTAAATAGCATGACACAGACTAGCACATACTCAAACACAGTTTGTTTGGTTTGATCCTGAAACATCAGCTGTCTGAGCCAACACTGACACTGGGGAGATAAAGTTGCCAGCCTAAGCTGGTTTGAATGGAATAAATCATATAGCATATATGCACGTTAAAATGTTTGGAAAAGAGAATGCAAAAAACAGCTATACCAATCACTATGGTAAAACACCCAATATGCATTTATAAAGACTGACTTTTTTGCTCATTAAGGCTGCATTTATTTGATTAAAAAAATAAAGTAACAGTAATATTATGAAATATTATTAGAATTTAAAACAGGTTTTCTGTTTGAATATATATTTAAATGTAATTTATTCCTGAGATGGTAAAGCTGAATTTTCAGAATCATTGCTTCAGTCTTCAGTGTCACATGATCCTGAATGAATCATTATAATATGCTGACTTGGTGCATGTGGAAACCATGATAACTTGATTTTTTTTCTTGGATTCTTCACTTTCACTTTTGATCAATTTAAATCATCCTTCCTGAATAAAAGCATTGATTTCTTTTAATAAAATAAAATAAATAAATCTACATAAAATGAATATAAATAAATAAATAATAAAAATGGTATTTCTTACTGGCAAAGTTTTGAATGATAGCATATATAAAGATGTATATTAGTACCATATTGGATACTGGCTGACATTAGAGATTTATTTATTTGTTTTTTATGGTATTGGTCTATTTTGGTGCATTGTCACATTTAAAAGTTTCAGTGTTTCTAAATGTAATCTTTAGCAAATCTCAAAACGAATATCCATTTTTCATACTGGACATTATAATGCTGTTATTCCTAAATTCACTTGAGGTATTTATAGTGAATGCCTTCAGCTGTTTTATTTTGTAAATTTTGTAGATAATTTGCTGGTGCATTTCTCCATTTATGTATGTAGCAAAAGACCTTTATTTGAGCTTTTGGTGCAGTGGCTTTGTAAGAGAACAGACAGAAAAATAAACCCTGCACACATTCTAATTAAGTTTCCTGATGAAGTGCCTAGCAACCAAACTACAAGAAAGAATGTAGACCTGAGAGCAAGGACTGAAAGTGCCTCAACAGAACCCAGACTGTATATTCCCTTCAATATTACTCATTCAGTTTTGTAATCAATAGCCTTTCATCAGGCATAAGAGCGATAGAAGCTGCCCTTTTCCATTTTCAGAATCAACACAAGCTAAAGCTTCAGTGACCGACCTACAGTTTTTCATCAAACCGCATCTGATCCACAACCAGCGTTTCTTTGGATTTAATAAGAACATGTAGAGCTCTAACCAATTAGCCTACCTAGCACATTAAATGACTGAATACATGTCAATGCCGACGACGGCGTGAAAACAAGATCTTTTGATAAACCTGTTTCTGCCTGCAGCAAAGCAACAGATCCAGCCCAGCAGGATGACACAGTCTACTAAGATGCAGCTTTGATATGAGCCACAGAGGTTTCTGCATTGATATAGGACAGGGAAGCCCTGCATTGCATCATGTTGCACCAGAGGCACCTCTCATGGCTCTGGCAGCCTGTTCCCAGTGCTAATTAGCATGAGACTAGGAATGAACACAGCGGAGAGGAGCACTGTCACATTCCATTCTCTCCGCAGTGCCGCCCCCTCCCGCTCTCCGCCGGCCCGGTTCCGCCCCTCCTCCCCCTCCTGCCTCCTGCTTGACACCAGCAGATAAATTAGCTGTCCAGAGCCACGGATCTCTTAGCCTGCTAGAGGAAATTTTGGGGTGAATACAATTTTCGGTGACTATAACGCACATGTGAAATGGAAAGCTCATATATGTTAGTGTTTAAGGTGAAACACTACAGGCAAAAACATTGTTTTTTCATGCACTGGTCAATTTTGAGATTTGGGGCTGTTTGGCTTTTCATAATGTGTTTATTCAGACTAGTGGGAAGAAAACATGCAAAATACACTTTTAAGTGCTTATTGTATTTGCTATTTTCTCAAAATGAGTTTTTTTTTCTTCTCATGCACTGCACAGAAATCTCCACTTCAGAAACACTTACATACACCAAACGGTTTTGACAGAGGGGGTTTGTTTATATATACTTTTCCTGATTTTATACAACATTTTATTTACCCTATTCATCTGGGGTGTCTTGCCTCAAAGGAATAGATCACTCAAAAATGAAAATTTGCTTAAAATTTACTCCCCCTCAAGCCATCCAAGATGTAAATGAGTTTTTTCTTCATGGGAACAGATTTGGAGAAATTTAGCATTACATCACCTCTGTAGTGAATTGGTGCTGTCAGAATGAGAGTCCAAACAGCTGATTAAAACATCACAATAATCCACAAGTAATCCATTAATAAGATGTTTTTTTAATTTCAAAGTGTTGTTTCTGGCAAAAATACAAGTCCTCTATCCATAAAGTTGCTTTTTCTAGTGAGAAAGCCATCTTGTCTGAATCGGGAGAAATATGCACATATCCAGCATTATTTACAAGCACAAAACGGTCCAAAACAGCTACACTCTAAAAAATGCTGGGTTCATCTTGTTGGGTCATTTTATTGGGTTATTTGTAATATTTTTACCCAGGTGCTGGGTAATTTTTCTGTAACTAAGTTGTTGGGTTATTTTTTTTTAAGCCTAACCGCTGGGTTGAGCCTGTCTCCGATGAAACAACGGAGCTGCTGAGTTACAGTCAGAGCATGGGCTTTTTGAGTCCTATAGGAGAGAGCGGTTCTCAGCGCCACTGATTTGGTGCACACTTTCCGGGAAATAAAGGTTTGTATACATTTTATTTAATTTATAAAGTCTTTACTGTGGTGCAAATTATATTATTTTATGCAACGCAACATAAGGATGAGATGTCAGCTGCGTCAGCAGCGGTCGTTTTGCACGATGGAAACGCCTTTTGCCTTGCATAACATAAATGGATTTTATTCGTTATAATACTGAGTGTAATTTAATTTGATGTTAAAATATGTTCTCTAATCTCAGTACTGTTTGTTTATGGGCAGGTTTTGGAGTTAGTCACGACATCTTTCAGCTACGAGTGAAACGCGAGGCCACGGTCTAAAGTTCGCAGTTCCCCCGCGAAGCGCGAACAGCAGCCCTTCACCGGCTCAGATTTCAGCGACACACCGGCACGAGAATTAGCACTATTTCAATGAAAAAGTGATTACAGACAATGGTTTAATACACTTAAATTAAAATGCTACTTTTAAATGTCTGTGGTGCAAATTATATTATTTTATGCAACGCAACATAAGGATGAGATGTCAGCTGCGTCAGCAGCGGTCGTTTTGCACGATGGAAACGCCTTTTGCCTTGCATAACATAAATGGATTTTATTCGTTATAATACTGAGTGTAATTTAATTTGATGTTAAAATATGTTCTCTAATCTCAGTACTGTTTGTTTATGGGCAGGTTTTGGAGTTAGTCATGACATCTTTCAGCTACGAGTGAAACGCGAGGCCACGGTCTAAAGTTCGCAGTTCCCCCGCGAAGCGCGAACAGCAGCCCTTCACCGGCTCAGATTTCGGCGACACACCAGCACGAGAATTAGCACTATTTCGGTAAAAAGCGATTACAGAGAACGGTTTAATACACTTAAATTAAAATGCTACTTTTAAATGTGCCTTTTTTATTTCTAAAATGCTTGTTAAACAAGTTTATGCTGTATTTACCCAAATAAATTCAATTTAACTTGTATTTTGTCCATAGGTGTTCTTGCTTAATAATAAATGTTCATCTTTTGATTATTGCTGTTGCCTATATTAATTCTGTGTGTGATTTTTAATTTCCAGCCCATTTTAAGCCAGCAATATAATAATTTGTAAACAATAGATGACTATAGATGAATAAAACTACCCAGCATGGTGGGTAAAAACGTTTAACCCAACCAGCTGGGTCAAAATAACCCAGCATGTGTTCTTTCCAATATTTACCCAGCACTGGGTTGCCGAATAACCCAAGTTGGGTTGTTTTTAGAGTGTATAAACAAATATGTCGGTGGATTTCGAATGAACTTTTTTCACCTGAGGAAGTGTTATTATGAATTATTATGAACAGCTTTTTGCTTTACAAAACATTAACCGATAGACTGGAGTCGTGGATTATTTCTGGATTATTGTCTGGGCTCTCATTCTGACGGCACCCATTCACTGCAGAGGATCCATTGGTGAGCAAATGATTTAATGCAACATTCCTCCAAATCTGTTCTGATAAACAAACAAACTAATCTACACCTTGGATGGCCTGAGGGTTAGTACATTTTCAGCAAATTCTCATTTTTTGGATGAACTGTTCTTTTAAGATGTGACCTCCTGACCCAAGCTGCCATTTCATAATGTGTATTCTGGACTGGGGGACCACAAGTCCAAACGTGCCAGCGTTAAACGGCACGTGGTGGGCTTTACAAACCATGCTCATGTTAAGCAGGCGGTGGGATACGAGGGGGATTTATTGGGAAATAAAGAGGACTTTTGCCTGATTTACAGCCGGGTGAGGCGGGGGGAAGACTTATGCACTGCTGCAGGGCCAGAGAGCTCATGTTTTATGAGTCTCATTCTGCATCTGTGCTGAAGTGACTAATTAAACTGCAGGCCACTGTCATTGCAGCAGCTGCGGACCAAAGTGGAACGGCCAAGCGCTTGTGAGCGGCGAAGACACGAGAATATGAGGCTTACGCGTGACCGGCCGATATAGTGTGGTAGTCTTATAGCCTTCCTGTCTATTTCTGGCATTTCCCGCTAAAAGGCACTTCAAAAAGTAATCAGGGAAATCTTCAGGAACAGAGCTCACAAATCTGTTCGCCGGCCCGCTTTTATTGGATTTTTAAATCTAGATTCGAGTTTCCACACAGGTCATTCCCTGGAGTTTCGTCTCAGGGCTACGAGAGAAAGCCACACTGATGAAATGAAAAGGGAAGTTTCTTTTTAAACAAATCACAGCTCACCCAAAGACACCTAGGCGAAACAATGTGGCTAAGAAACGTAAATCACACGGCATTTGACTGAGGCACTGAACGACAGATTTTCTGCCGGCGAGAAGATTTAAAAAGAAAAAACATTAAGGAGACGTTGAACACGAACTCATTCGGATTCGGGCGAGAAAGGACCACGGTCCCGGGGTACAAAGGGAGACCTTTCCAAACAAAGATTGGACCACGAGCATGTGGAGCCTTTGAAGCATGTTTTCCTGATAGAGTCTCTAAATTGAGCTCGCAGGCCACAGGGGTGACAAAGACATTTGCTACTATCTGCGACTCTCTGTGAGTTAAAACACATTCACATAGTGAAGTCAGCGAATGCAAAACGCTGCCAAAATATGCTCTAAAAGCAGCCTGCTACATATGGCATATGGCTGGTGACATTTTTCCCCCGAATTGTGTAGATGGAATGATAAATATGCCAAGAGTCCGGAGCAGACGTCTACAGTGTGTCGGTGAGAGGCCTTTTCATATCGAACTCACAGCCATTCAGCTTTTCTGAGTGACTTGCTGCACGCAACCGGCTTGGTTTGTAATCACAAGGAAACATTAGTCAACTTCAAATAATAATTCATTTCCTTTGCACTGCAATCAAAGCGGAAAACTCTCAATCGGAGAGAAAGCCGCTTCCGTGCATTCCCTTCCCTAAACCGCTCAAATGTAGTGCGTCCTTTACGTCGGAAAGAAAAACGGGCTTTGAACCAGGGAGACTGTAGACGTGTCGTTTACTCCACAATGAAAAGAAGTGGCATCTTTGATAAAATCAGCCAGACTTATTTTGGCACCTCGCTGCCTGCTGAGCTATCTTTGGCAGTTGGACTAAAGAAGTGTTGAAGTTATGTAGCTTTTTTACAAGCAATGGAGAACTTCGCACTTTCACTGAATGCTTCCGTTTCTGACCTTTATTTTGGCATTACGCTGATGCATTATTACTGGGTGAAAAGCATCTCTTTAGTACTGTTGACATGGGTGATGATGATAACAGAGCTCTTTGCTACAGTGCATTTGGCTCTTTATAGCTTTATTTACTATACTTTTAAAACTCGTGGCCAGTTTAAACTGTTACGTGGCCGTCCACTACATCATATTAAAAGCCCAGCAACAGCAACATCAGAAATGTTTTTTTTTTCATATATTATACTGATATCATTTATCATTATTGTTAATATTACATTACATTATTTATCATTATTATAAATATATACAAAAAGGTTATCCACATTAATTGTAGAACAGTCACCAACTCTTACAAATATTCTTAAATTTTTAAAAAGTAACTGAATGTTAAATAAATAAAGGCATACAACAATTATAAAATTTTTACAAGCTAGCCATCAAGTTGTATTATCATCATTATGAATATATACACATGTACACACAATAAACATATTTACACTCTAAATAAATATTTATTTATACAAGTCTTACGAGTTAGGCATCTAATTTTCTTTAAGACTGTCCATAGCTTTGTTATATTATATTACATTATATTATATTATATTATTACACAAACACATTAAAATATATACTCAGGTGTTATCCACATTAATTGCAGAATCCAACAGAAATATTATTTGTTTTCTTTAAAAAGTCAATATGCTAAATAAATAAATAAATAAATATAGAACTAAAATGTTACACAAGTCTTACAAGTTAGTCATCTACTGGCCATAACTGCAGATAAAAATAAAAATGCAGATTGATCCAATCTGAATCAAACAAGCAAGACATTAGAGTTTGTTCAAAAGTCAATTTCATCTTCTATAAATATCAAACTACAAATCAAACATCTACTATAACATAAGCATTTCATTACATTATGCCTTAAAAAAACGTATTTTGTCAGAATGCATGGCAAGTTCATGAATAGTTCTTTTCAGCTTCTATAAATATCGAACTACAAACATCAAAACATCTACTATAATAATCGTTTCAATATATTATGCTTGCAAAAATTAATTTTGTCAGGATGCATGGCATTATTTCATTCTAGGTTTTGTTTTCGTGTTTTATTAACATCTTTTGCTACCTGCTCAGTGGAGGCTTTGCGGTAAACAGAATCTCTTGTTGCTATGGTAAGCAAGTCTCTAGCAAGGAAATGTAAGTGTGAATATCTCCACAAAGTACAATGTAGAAACAGTTACACACACTTATTTCATTAAACTTGACAAATACATGCACAAATTGTAAAATAAATTCAAAGTAATGAACTCAGTGTGACTGGCATCGCAATATGCGAAAAATAACAGCTTCAAAAAGAAGAGTGGCATGGCTGCCTCTGCTCGTACCCAAAAACAAAAACCCTGCAACTTTTTGTGCCACGTGCAATATGCATAATTCATGATAGGGCTATTAAGAAGTGCATGTAGGAGGTGTATTCCACATCTGGCTCTGGCCTACATTATGATTTACATGCACACAAGCCCCACAGCATGAGCACAGCTCTAGCCTCAGATTACCCCACCTCAGATGAGTGTGCTATAACCCACATTCACACTGCCTGCTGAATGAGGGCAAGATGAGGATGGGAAAGTTCAGACTCAATGTAAAATGTCGACACGTTTAACTTTTTAAACTCACTGTAATAAGTGCTAGAAATAAGGCTGAAGCCACAGGGATCATCTCAGTGGATGAGAGTCTCTGCGCTCAGTGTCTAACTGGAGGATCTTCATAGATAATGTAAGAGCTGTTGAAGCAGCAGCGCTGTTAGATTTTGAATCAGTGTTGAGGTGTAACTAACTAAAAAAAGCAGTGAGTTAAGTGAAGTGAACTTCACTTTTCAAAAGCATTACAGGCCTGCTGAAAGAAAAATATCCTACACCACCCCGGTTTGCTGGCTTTAGCTAGTTTAGGCTGAGTATAGCTAGTTTACCAGCCTGAATGCATCCAAAACCACTCAAAAATATCTCTCTGTAATATGTAAGATTTGTTTTAAGTGAATCAATTCATCATATATGGTTCCTTTGGTCTATATGTAATGTAAGTCTGAATCATTCTAATAAATCAAGCCATTCTAATGAATCGATTCATCCTAAACTCTCATATGTAGTGCTAACAAGTCTGATTCAATTTATGGAATTGTTTCATCCTAAACTCTTACATTTGTAGCGCTGAAAAGTCTGATTCATTCTAATGTATCAATCCCAATGAATAGGTTCATCCCAAACTTTCTCATATGCTATAAATTCTGGTTGATTCTAATGAATCAGTTAATCTTAAACTCTCTCATTCAGAGTGCTGGAAAGTCTGTTTCGTTCTAATGAATCAAGTCATCCCAATGAATTTATTCATCCCATATTCTCTCATATGTAGTTCTATAAATACTGGTTGATTCTATTGAATCAATTCAACCTAATGAATCATTTAATTTTAAACTCTCATTCAGAGTGCTGAAAAATCGGATTAATTTTAATGAATAAAGTCATCCCAATTAAATGATTTATCTTAAACTCTGATTCACATTAATATCTGATTCATTCTAATGAACTGATTTCTAATGAACCGTAATGAGTCGGTTCATCCCAAACTCTCATATGTAGTGCTATAAATTCTGGTTGATTCCAATGAATCAATTAATCATAAATGCTCTCATAAATAGTGCTAGAAAGTCTGATTCATCCTAGTAAATAAACATTTTGATAGTAAATTAACATCCAAACACACTTCCCACAATCAAGACAGATTTTAAAATAATGTAAAGATTTGTTAAATGCTATAATAAATATTTGTGCACTGTAAATTTGTTTTATAGTTTTAGTAGTTAGTGTTTGATACAAACACCCTAATTAAAATCATTAATGTATGTAGTTTTCATTTGAAATTAAATAAAAGTTATACTAAAATAGTTATATAATCTAAAAATAGTCCTTTTAAACATGTATTTCCCCCAAAGCTTCAATATCGCTAGCTACTTTTTGGGCAACTTGTAGTTGTAATTTAGTTGCTACCATTTCAAAAGAGTAGCTCGACTTTAGATGAACTACTTGAATTTATGAGTAGTTTGTAGTTTGACAAGCTGTAATTTCAAAGAGGCTTCTACAGCACTGTTGTTAATGCAGGGAAACACAAAACTGATCCAAGATATTTGCTTGTAATTATGCTGAAAAGATTAGTTTACAGTTTGCAATTGAGCTAAATTAAAAAGACAAAACTGAATGAGTGAATATTTTGGAATACAATGCAATTCTAATTATCTAAAACACTGAAGCACATGCAAGACAACAAACACCTGCTCAGCTCAATTTGCTTTTGAAATGTCTCTCACGGGTTCATCTCATTAACACACAATTACCTCTCAAACAAAGCAAGACAATGGCACACAGCGAAGAGTTCAGCGCTCCTCTTCTCACGTTCACAATGGAGAAAAAAAAAAACTGTTCATCTCACATCGGCTAATGCTTGAAACAATTCTGTCAGTTTTGGTTTGATTTCAGATCACGCTTGATTCATCCCAGCTGCAGACTGCGGTGGTCTGTGTCGTGAAGTAAAGTGCCATTTTTCATTGATGTGCCGTGTGAGTAGTGTTTTATTATGGCAGAATTCTGACAGTAGAGTGATAGAAAGGGAACTAAACATTGACACTGACATTGTCACAGGAGAGTGATGAGTGCATTCATCCTCCATTGATTCTCTGCAGTTGCGTTCCTTCTGGAGGATATAGACACTTTTGCTGGAACCTCTTCAACAAACAAACAAAAAAAAAAACTTCACCAATAACTGATGAAATCCCTCTTTGCTCACTCGCATAGCATGCAGCATTGTGCCAACTGTAGAGTCAGTTTAAACCAAATATTGCTGAAAATATTTAAACGATTAAATTAGCATGTGGTCCAGATTGGTTTGGGTTTGACCAGCATGATTTTTTTCTGAAGCTGGTTGGCCAAAGAAAGTTAAAGCCAACATGGAATCCAATGTACAGTATGTTTTTTTGGTGTTATTGTGAAAATGTAATCGGTATGTCAAATGTCTAATCAAAACATAATAACTTGCTCTATCTTTTGCAATTAACTATTAAATATTGTGTAGAATGTAAGGGCATCTGAGTTCAAATCCTAAATGCAGTATGTATATGTGTGTGTGTGTATAATATAATACATGTAATAAACCAAGCAAAATACCCACTGAACATTTCAATTGTATGGAAAAACAAAAACAGATTTGACATTTTCATAATAACTCTGTTTGCGTTCCGTGAGGAAAAAAGTCATCCTACCCATATCCTCATAAAAAAACTAATAAATATTATTTATTATAAAACTTTGCTGACTTTGCAAAAGCCATTTTCCCATAAAGCTGACATTTAAATGGATATATAATACATATATCATTAAAAGCTAAAACTCCTCTGCGTTCTTGCATTGACAAATGAATCTTGTGTAAATAGCTAATACATACATTTATTTATTTTGCTTTTTGGAAGTGCATTTTTAAATAGACATCCTTAACGTCAGGGGTTTCACGTTGACTTTAAGAAGCCTGCCGAGGACACCCAAAACACAACATTTACATGAGTTTATTGTTCTGAGCAGATGCTTTCTCACCAAGGTGACCTACAACAAACAATACGGCACTAACGCAACAATATAATTCACACCGAAATTGGCGAGGTAAACACCAACCAAAATCTCCCTCCTCTTCTTTCTTGACAATTTAGAAGTCATTTCTTTGTAACAGGCGACTCCATCAAACTACGTTCCCTTGCTCCACTACTGCACTCCTAATGCCTAAAACCGCACCGTATTTCACCAGACAGCAGAATTACTCTTGACAGAGAGCAAAGACCTAAATGAACACATAAACAAATAAGAAGTATACGAGGAGAATGCGAAGAGGGCTCCGTGCGCTCTTGAGTCATGATGACATCTCATGGGAGATGATGGGGGCTGTAAGCTGTGCTGGCACTCAGGTGAACACTGCCAAACGGGACTAAATTACAATCCGGGTGCACTGACTTGACTCCGTGCCATGAATTACTCATCTTCCCTCCATTTGCACCCGGCACTCATTTGCTCTCATGCAGCATATGTGCTCCATGTCTGAGTGGCTCGCAGACAGTTGTGGCCTCAGCCGCTCGGCTTGCTGCTCCCCCTCGGCAGACAGGCGTAATTAAAACCGCACTGCTAAATGGGAGCTCAAATGGTCGCAACCTGTTTGTAACGGCGTAACAAGTTTCACTGAAAATTAATCACCTGAGAGATGATGAAGCTGAAAGCACTTCGGTTAAACCGCACTGGCAGAAGGTACTCGGCCATATCTAATATGACTAGTTATGGCATTAACCAACCCTCTTATGCAGATGGATAACTTGCAGATGGTCGCTTTCCTTTATCTTATTTCGGCAGTTTATTTCAGAGTGTTGCAGGCTGGACTCAAACGTGCATCTTCCACATGGGCACCATGGCTCAATGTCCATAATGTTTACACTATCCTATTATTTTCTAAACAAAAGTACATTTTAATTAATTACAGAGGACGTATGTGATGTACTGGATTTGGACTGTAATTTTGAGAGTGACTATTTTCATGTGCTTTTTAATTGTAATAATATGTGTATCAGAAGGAATTAATGACATTGAGGATCATACCTGACATGACGCTGCTACTAGATTGCCCGTTCTGAGCAGTTTTTGTGATTGGACTCGCTTCAGGATTTCATTCTCTTTTGAAATCGGATGGGACGCCAGCAGTGCTTGAACCACCAACTGTTATTTTACCCAGATAGTTGGCAAGAAGGTATAAATTGATAATGAAGGTGCACAAGGCAGCACAGAGAGAAATGTAGCTTATAGTATCCAACGAAGGTCAAAATGAATAAGGCAAAACAATGTGAAAAAATAATATACCTGCAATCATAGACTTTCCTATCCAGATGGGATTAGATTTCTTACGAGGAAAAAGTAAGTAATTTGCTCTGTTATTTTTACCGTTGTGTGAGAAAAATACTGACATGTTTGATTCAGACGGGTTTGAAGTATGTCTGTGAAACATATTAACTAGTGTTGTTATAGTTAGGTAAAACAAAACCTATTGTGAATTGTTTTTAGTAATTGAAATAAAGCTGAAATAAAATAAAATAAAATATAAATATTTAATGAAACTTAAAATGAAATAAAAATGTAAAGTTTTGCCTTGTCAGCTAACTGAAATAAGTTAAAGCTAACTGAAATAAAAATAATAAAAACAATGACAATATTAACATAAAATCACATAGCAATTGAAAGATAATGAATAAAACTTCAACTAAAATTAAAATTAAGAGAAAATATAAAAATAAAAGAATTAAAATTATTCATGAAAACTTAATAGAATAGAAATAATACCTACAGTTGTATTAAGATCTGATTCGGATAGGGTTAAAGATTAACATCAGCAAATATTTATCATTGTCATGCTTAAATAACTTCACTTCCGTTACTAGACTGTAAATGAAACACTATGTTTATGAATAAGCCTTAAATATGTTTTAGCAAATCCTTTTACTAATAGTACATATGGATGATATCTTAATTTATCCCAAGAGAACTGTACTCACAAATCCCATGACACATGTTAGCTTTCTGAGCGGAAACGAACCCTGGAGGCTTTTAAAATGTACCGAATACATTAAAACAGTCTGCTGTGTAAAGACTGTATATATAATGCACTATCTAGTTATACTTTGGAGATCTGCACTTTAATTGCCTGAAATGCTAAATTAAATGCATGACACCCAAACATCTGCTACCAGACACAGCTACCTGCAGGCCAACCTCAACTGAACAGCGTCAAAAAAAACTGTGAATAAATAGAAAATGTTGCTAATCAGATCCATGTGTCAGTAGCGGCTCACAATCTGGACTGTTATAAAAAGAAAACATAACTAGGAAAGGATCACACAGCAACTTCCTGAGGAAAAAGAAGAGAGACTGTTTACCTTAGCCGAGGGTTCACCATTATCCATCATCAGTGTATCTCAAAATCACACCTTTCCTGTCTAGAAATTAGCTTCCGCCTCACCTGTGGGATCTAAATCCCTATCTGCAGGAAATCTGCTCGGACTAGAAATAGACAGCCGGAGCAGAAGCTGTGAGGTGAGGTCCCAGAATTGGGTTTTGTAAAAGCACCGGGGATTTGATCTATCTGTCTGGTTGAAGCCCATGTCCTCAGAGCACAGGTGATTGGTCTCTCTGGGGCAAAAAAAAAAAAAAAGCTCCAACTTTGTGTGAGTATTAAACACAGGACAAAAGCCTGATTCGTGGGGGAACCCTTGGGCTTCCTGGGAAATGAAATTGAAACAAATTGTAGAGGCAGGTACTGCAAAAGATGTTTGGTTCTTGTGATGTTTAAATTACTAAGTGTACTTCACCATGGCATTTGCTACTCCTCCATAGAAAACCATATTTAGGCCTTGAACTGTTGCCTGCTGCCTGTTGCTAGGCTACACAGTTAGGGATTGAAAATAAAACACTTATCAAAAAAGAGAAAAGTGCACTCGGGGTGCGAAAGCATAAACTGCGAGAATGAAAGGCTAAATGTCTCATGTAGCAGTGACAAAAGCGAAAGGAGGGTGTGCTGTTTGACACCGGTAAAGAAACCTCAATTAAAATCAAGTATGCAGAGGCTTCAATGAATAGAGTGTTACTCACACACAAAACATTACTGTGCTAAAATGACAGTGCAGTGAAACTGAATAACGCTCATCTGTTTATATATTCATTAAATAAAAACTATGGTGTTCAATCTCTGGTGGCTTTTTTATGAGATGTGGGCAGGCAATTGCATTAATGCAATGGTCTGTGGTACATATTGATACAGTGGTTTAGGACATGGCTATGTCTATTGTTGCCATGGAGAAGTGCTCTTTTAAATAAAAAACATTGGACAAATAGAAAAGCAGGCTAAAGTTCTGTGAGAAACTGTATATATATATATATATATATATATGCATACATACATACACGTGTGTGTCTCTGTGTGTGCGCACATTAAATATTTTATATAAATTATTTTTTTTTAACAATCATTCTGTAGATGAAACAGATATTAATATACTATTTCAGGAAACTATATGCATGTTAAAGAGTAATTCATATATTGAACAAAGAAATGTATTAAAAATACATTACGTACACGTACTGTAATGATTCCATTACACTTTAATTGTACTTCCTTAAATTGTAAAACAAATTAGTCTTAAAAATCTATCTGTCTATCTGTCTATGTACAGTATACAGTGGGTACGGAACTATCTCTCCTTCTTTCTATCTGTCTGTCTGTCTATGTACAGTATACAAACACATTATTATATTATATTATATTATATTTGTATTTTTTCCCTCCATATTAAATAATTTAGCTTTCATTTTCATCACAGAATACTGGGATTAATATTACATAATAATAGCAGTATTAACATATAATTACTTGTGTTTTGTCACATATTAACACAACATCCAAAATAATGAAATTCCTCTGTTGTGTTGATTTTCTGGAATTTAAATTAAATTTATCTTCCTGTCATTCCAATTCAACAGCCTGTAGCAATTCATTTCAAGTTTACATTTATGAAACCAAAGGATGCCTTTTCTTACATTCAGAATTTTCACTACCACAGACTTTTTATTTTTCACTCATGTATATATTCAGATGATAATAAAAGGCCTAAAACTCACTGAAGCCTGTGATTCGAAATGTGGCCTCCTACAGCTCGCCATTATGCATGAAGGGAAAATTACAAGACATGTGATAATCACTTATCTTCCCCGTACACAACAAACTTGAATTATTTCGAAACACGATCGTGCACGTGCACTCGAGGTGGCCCTTTTTTATCCTGTGAACGCACTGCGGCACGATCGCGCGTCGCATCTTCTCATCAGCCCCTGATGGCAGTTCATTTGCCCATTATTTCCCCCACTGAAAGAACGAGTTTCCTGTACTGAATTGATTCACGGGGCTTTCATCTCAGCGTGTTTAAGCAAAGTGACATTCTTGCACATGTATGACTGCGGCATGACAGAAGACTGTGATATTAATGTGGGCTATGAGAGTGGACATGAAAGAGCAGGAGCAGCAGGAGCGCAGAGCCGGCTCAGATGTATGCGGGAGGGATAGCAGCTCTGAGCACGCTGGGCTGTCTGGGCTCATGAGGAGGGCAGAGGAGGGAAGAGGCAGGTAGGAGGAAAGAGCGTGCAAAAAGAGATGAGATGAAAATAAACAGGACAAACAACAAACACAGACTGGGCAAAGCCCACTGATGCACTGAAACAACACGATGCAACTTCACAAACAGCAGTGTATAAAGGTTTAGGGTAGGGGCCTGGGGGGGCGAGATGAGCTTGGTGGTATGCTTGGCTGCATGGATGTCCAGCCCAAAGGAGGCCACTCAATGTCAATATAAACACAGAAATGTTTGAAATGGAATTTAGCATACTGCATGCTGCGCTATATAGAATGTGAAATAATGCACATTATAGAAGGAGATATTTCGCCAACTTAAAACTCACTTCACAACCTCCTTCCATAATGTGACTGAAAAATGATATGCAACTAGAAAGAAAAAATGCAGAGGAGAATGATGTGTTTGGATGTATTTTATACTTGTTACATCAGTCAAAAAACAAATATTACTATTTTGATTAGATGGATAGAACAACAGAATGATAGATACGTACGTAGAAAAACAGAATGATACAGAATATCAGTAGAATGCAAGATAGATAGATAAATAGATAGATAGAACAATATACTGTATAGATAGATAGATCAACAGAATGATAGAAAGAAAAATATAGATAGACAGACAGACAGACAGATAGAGAG
>NW_015551101.1:205155-207493 GCF_001515605.1 Sinocyclocheilus anshuiensis | reverse complement strand
GATAGATAGATAGATAGATAGACAGATAGATAGATAGATAGATAGATCAACAGAACAATACACTGTATAGATAGATCAACAGAATGATAGAAAGAAAGATATAGATAGACAGACAGAGACAGATAGATAGATAGATAGATAGATCAACAGAACAATACACTGTATAGATAGATAGATCAACAGAATGATAGAAAGAAAGATATAGATAGACAGACAGAGACAGATAGATAGATAGAACGATTTTGACAAATGTAGTAGCATAGATCATCTGGGTATACTTATGTACATACTGTACTGTACTGTGCTGCATCCATTATATTTACACACATTAGAAACAGTAAGAGTAGTATTTTCTATTCTATAATGTATCATTTAATGAGAGCATTGGAGAGTAAAATCCAAACGAAGGGTTTTTAACCGTCACTCCACATGCAGTAATCACAGTAAATTCAGCTCTGAAAGAGGCCGCACGGTTTGTGGCATTTTTTGCGGTTGATGCCGTTCTGTTCTCCAAAAATCAACAGAGGAAACTTCTCTGAGGAGCTCATATGGGGAGACCAAAGGCAACATCTGGTACAGTGTTTTCACATCTGATTAGTACAACTGCATCTGGAGGGAATTCACAGTGATTTACTCTATGTGGGTACTGTGAAGCTTACTGTGTGACACCATGCTGTTACAATGAAAGACGCCTGATAATGAGCCACCGCTGTGCATTTCTTAAAAAAAAAAAATTATTTAATAGACTCGGCCCTGTCTAAAGCCAAGTGCACACTGTGTGACTTTTTTTCCCTGTCCTTTGCGTTTGTTGCTTGTCAGACTGTACAATATGAGCCCGGTGAGATCTTGGGTAGAAGCCAAACCAGACTGTGCAACATCAGCCCTCTTTTATGTCAGTCTTAGGGCTTTGGTCGCAATTGACAGGGTTGACTGGGCGTTTTACATTATCAACTGTGTTACATTCTGACACTTCTCAAACAAGCCACTGTGCTAATGTTGAAGTCTGTCATGGCTTGATGAAAGAGTGAATTTGTGAGCTGCTTATTCTTCAAAGCAAACTCAAGGTATTTGTAATACTACGATTAAAACGGAAAGGGAATGATATATAAGCAGATAATTACATTGCCTATCATACAGAGAAGCTAGCATCAATGTTCATTACATGGTCAGAACTTCATTCATTAGTTAATCACAGTACAATTAGTTCATTAGGGCTTTTCCAGTGTAGTCCAATTAATGAGCAAATGACTCTTTTAAACCAACTCTTTTGAATTAGAACATATGGCGCAAGTGTAGTCCAATAAATGATTTAACGAATCTTTCACGATGACCCATGAACTCTGTTTGAATTATTCTGAGGGATAATAAGGATAATCGAACTAGCTGAATCCATCAGAATGCTTACTAAATGAACATCAAGATATCATTACTCTCAGTGATGGAATATTTTAATAAAATACATTAAACATAATTCAAAAGAAATCACAAGAAATGCAGTTCACCTTATTTTACTGCGCAGTTCTTGTTAATAAAAAAGTTAACTGCATATATTAATTAAGAGTTAAGCCTGTGTTATACTTTCCGCATGAGCAATCCGGATGCGTACGCTTTTTATTTATACTACCGAAAGCATACACTGACGGTCCACTCTGCGGACGTGTTCTATACATTCGCAGTAGATCGGCTTGAACAGTAAACAAACATGTGAACAAACAATTGGCCCACAGTTATTGCACATCTGGCTGTCTTTATATTGTTTTATTGACGGATTGTACAGGTTCGAGTAGCAACGGGCTTCTTCACACAGCCTGTGCAGTCGGTGCTTTTGTAGCCTACTGACACAAAAAATTGGAGGTACGCGGATGTCCACGCAGAGCCTCCGCGCACACTCTCCAATGACGATTTTTACGTCACACATACCATAGCAGACCCAAGCGGACTCGCGCACGCGGAAAGTATAACACAGGCTTTAGAAGGTTCACCGTATAATTTAAAGTGCCCCTATTATGGATTTTTGAAAATTACCATTCATGGAGTGTGTAACACAGCTCTAAGTGAATGAAAACATCCTGCACATTTTTTAATCTGACAGTGCACCGTGTATAAAGTTATTGTCTCTCAAAAGAAAGAGTCGACTCATTGAAACCAGTCGTTTTTAAACGAATCCCAAGCCGTTTCATGTTGACGTCAACATGAAACATTAGCATATTGCCCGCCCACTTGTTGGTCTTTTACTAAAAGCTAAAAGCTAAAAGAACTAAAAGTACTGTGTTTCCCCAGTAACGCTGTACACAAAGCAGCACTGCTCACAAACGCTGCTTTATCAGGCATTACAGGC
>NW_015551101.1:175737-200257 GCF_001515605.1 Sinocyclocheilus anshuiensis | reverse complement strand
CGAATCCCAAGCCGTTTCATGTTGACGTCAACATGAAACATTAGCATATTGCCCGCCCACTTGTTGGTCTTTTACTAAAAGCTAAAAGCTAAAAGAACTAAAAGTACTGTGTTTCCCCAGTAACGCTGTACACAAAGCAGCACTGCTCACAAACGCTGCTTTATCAGGCATTACAGGCATGATGAAATGGAAATGAGACCAATTGGACCAATCACCTCAGATTAGCATCACGCAAAGGAGGGGTTTGGAAAAATGAATCATTGAGCGAATCGTTTGGGATTGGGAGTCGTTGAGCAAGTATGGTAAAAAAAATATATAATTTATTTTTTTTAATTATTTATATATTAAAAAATAATTATAAGACGGTGTTTTTTGACCTTGCATGCATGTCAACCTGTTGTTGGGGACTCCCAAAACCAAAATATGAACCTTTCATTACCCATAATAGGGGCACTTTAAAACATTAGCTGATATTTGTTTCATATGTAAGCAAAACAGACAAATTATAATTAATTATAACTGATTGTAACTGAAATGTTCAAAGATCTGAATCAGAACCTAATCAAATTGAATCGTAACAGAATTGAGAGCTTGTGAATCAAATCAAAACATACAGCACAATCAGTATAGACACATTCATGAACAAATGATTTAATGAATCATTCAAAAAGACTAATTGATTAACCATTTGAATCAGACTGATGGATTCTTCTCTGAATGAAGCCAATGAATCAATCAGAGCATTACTGAATGAACATCAAGTTATAATTACTTTAAGCAATGGAGTATTTTGATAAAATACATAATTATTTAACGTATAATATCAGAAATGCAATTTAAAGTTTACTTCATTTGGTTGAATGAGCAGTTGTTGGTTTAATCTGTTAAACAGAAATTGAATGCATTGTTTGGGCCCTGTTGTTAATTTTTATAAAATAGTTAATTAGTTAAATGTAAAGGTTCTTTGAATAATTAAAAAAACAGCTGAGAGAGAATTTTTTCCCTATGTAAGCAAGATTAACTATAATTCATTATAACTGATGTATGCACAGAAGAATCAGAATCAAATCAAAAACGAATCGGAAATAATCAGATTAACAGAATCAGCCTATCCTACAATGTTTCGCAATCATCGGTGAGGGAGTCACGATCAAAGGCTGCCTATTCTGCCATCGTTTTACGAATCCCACAGTTTGTCTCCAAAACCGTAAAGCGTGCATCAGGCTTAAGTCAGCTAAAGAGCCAAAAGCTTACATATTATAAATGCAGCTGACAACAATGCTAGAAAACAAGATGCTATGTGCCTCAAGTCAACAAACAGTAAGAATGGTCTAAAATTAGCCCTCCCTGGCATTGTGTTGTGAAAGAAGATTGTAAGGTGGGAAGGAACGCAATACATTCGCGGTGACAAATTAAATCACAGCCGAAGCTGGAGAGCTTGTTTTAAGACTAATGATACACAAAGTCTTCAGTGTGTTGTTTGGCCGGCAGCAACTCCATCATTCCCACGCAGAGCTGCATAAATGACGCTCAGCAGACAGATCCATGAGCCCAGCACCCTCCGCTTTACCTGCAGGCACAGTGAGCTCAGCCAGGACATATTGGATAGGCCTTGAAAAATTTCTGAGGAGGAACTCATTATATAGGAAAACATTGCTGATGTCTGCATATGGAGCAAGGACACATCATCTTTTGTCTGTTCAAAGGGTTTAAAAGCAAATCTGGTAACCTTTAAATGTCTGCGTCATCCCGCTGCAAAAACAAAGCTTCTCAAAGTGACTGAGTCAACAATCGGATGCGTCCAGCTATCTGTCTTCACGTTCCGCTCTTAATTGGATTGTTTGGGAGATTCATGGAGGAGATTTCTAGGACAGGGAAGTTTGAGGTGGCGATACCGGATAACGAGAGGAGAAAAACATCTACAGATGCTGATGAGTATGTGCATTCACATCTAGAAGCAGTTTTCTGCTCTAACTTGACACCATCTTATAAAATATGGACCCGCCCTGCGGCGCACCTGATCTAGAGCTCAGCTGTATTCATTGTTTTATATTTCATCAATACCCAGCAGTGCGTCCATATATCCAGTTGGATGGTACACTTTTTGCCCTTTCACGGAAACCAGCTTGGCACACACTTGCACCTATCAATATTAATCTCTGATCCATGGCAGATTCAATCCCCTCGAAATCAAATAATGCTGACGACCTCTCATACTCATAGACTAAACTCGCAGGCCAAGTCAGTGGTGTAGCGCAAATCTTGAGAAACCCTCCCACAAGAATGGGATGTCAAGAACAAGTGTGGGTGCAGTAGCACCTCTGATGGAGACAGTTCTGTTATTTTGGGCAGTTTAGTAAAGACAAAATATAACTGCACTCTCACTGAAGCATTTTATTATTACAAACGTTTCAGCAATTTTGAGCAAGATACATATCGATTTGCATTATATTTATATGACTAAATATATTCGTAAGGTTACATTACCGTTTAAATACATTACAAGCACAGCATAAAATGATAATAACTGTAATGCATTTTATTTGTGCATTATATTCCAAGTCTATTCAATTTAATACTTTTTCTACTATTTAAAAAAAAAAGTGGTGAGGGTATAGGTGAGGTTATGAAAGTAAAAATATCTTTATAATAGTAAGAAGTACACTACTGTTCAAAAGTTTGGGGTTGGTAAGATTTTTAAATGTTTTTTTTAATGATTTTTTTAAGTCGAGGCTGCATTTATTTGATCAAAACAGAAATATTTTTATCATTACTGCAGTCTTCAGTGTCACACGATCCTTCAGAAATCATTATAATATGCTGATTTGCTACTCAAGAAACATTTCTTCTGATTATCAATGTTGAAAACATTTGTGCTGTGTCATGTTTTTGTGGAAACTGTAATTATTTTTGTCAAGAAAGTTCAAAAAGAACAGCGCTTACTTAAAATAAAAATCTCATATGCAACCATTGCAGAAGGTTCAAACGATCACTGATGCTCCAGAAAGAAAAACGATGCATTAAGAGCCGGGGGGGGTGAAAGCTTTTGAACAGAATGAAGATGTGTATATTTTTCTTATTTTGTCTAAATATCTTTTTTTTTTTAGTACTGCCCTTCAGAAGCTACAGAAGATACTTACATGTTTCCCAGAAGACAAAATAAGTTACATTTACACTGATCTTCAAATTCAAAAAGTTTTCACCCTTCTGCTCTTAATGCATTGTTTTTCCTTCTGGAGCATCAGTGAGCATTTTAACCTTCTGTAATAGTCCCTCAGTTGTCCTCAGTGTGAAAAGATGGATCTCAAAATCATACAGTCATTGTTGGAAAGGGCTCAAATACTCAAAAATGCTGGAAAACCAAAGAATTTGTGGGACCTGAAGGATTTTTCTGAAGAACAGCAGGCAGTTTAACTGTTCAGGACAACCAAGGGACTCATGAACAACTATCACTAAACATAAAAAACACAGCTGTGGATCATTCAGGTAAAAACACAGTATTAATTTCCACGACATTCTAATTTATTGAGATGCACCTGTACATATACATATATACATATATAATGTGAACAGGCTGCTTCATTACTTTCCAGCCTCTACTTGGCTAAAAAATAGAAAACAAAAATAATGTGCTGCTTTTATAATGTAAAATCAGTATACAATCAACCATATGTAATACCATAATGCTGTGAGGCTGACCCATATGCGTTCATACAATATATCCACTTGGATGGCACACTTTTTTTGCCCCGTCACAGAAACCAGCTTGGCACTCACTCTCCTATCAATATTAATCGCTGATCCACAGCAGCTCCAATCCCCTTGAGCCGACCCCTCACACCCACAGACTAAATGCGCAGGACCCAGGGTCACGTTTCTCCAACCGTAGCCGTCCACGGGCCCTAAAGACCAGACTTCATATCAGATAAAATTGTGACTGTTTCAGATGTCTAGCAGGTCCCCCGAGTTCTCCTGTACTCACCGTGAGTGGATTACCCGCCGTGTCTGCTTGAAAGCAAGTTCTGCTCGAACGGTAATCCGAGGTTAAGACGGTTACACCAATAAACTTCTTACATGCTTACTCTGCATGTGGAGAAGTTAGGCCCGGGAAGGAACACAAGAATGGCTCTTCCAAGCGAAAACCAGACATGACTTAGTTCAGCCTGATGATCACAGAAAAGTCCTGAGCATAGATGATTCCTCTGAAAGGCTGACACTATCACGCTCCTACTCGCCGTGCATGACGATTTTGCGAAAGAAGAGAAAGTGTGGCATCTGTTAAAGGTGCCACTATCGGTGCTTCCATTTAGCCATTTATTTTGTGTTATAAATGGTAATCATCTCTAAATGTCACCCCTTAAAGCTACTGAGCATTTCGGCAAGACATTATGGCTTAATTGATTTTTTTGATAGTAGAGTGCAACCCTATCCTTTCTCACTCTTTGCTAGCTCATCAAAAATGTATTACATTTCTATATAGCACCAATTACCTGCCATTGATTTATTTGCTGGGAATTCCTTGTCCTGAGCTTTCCTTTGCATGTTAAAAAACATGGATTGGTAGAGTATTTTTAAGAGCTCAAGAAAACCTCATTAGGATCAGAATAAAACAGCTACTGGAAAATTGATAACGATAAATGACAACAACATTTATGAAAAAACACGATAATTCATGGTTGATACACTAATGAAAATTAGATGTAGAAAAATGTTTCACTCAGAAATTGCTAGTCTATCTATCTATCTATCTTAGCTGATATATTATATACATAAATCTATATAATATATCAGCTTTAATGCACTGATTAAAATATCAAAATCAATCCAATGTCAAAAGTTTGATGACAAAAAAGATATTCAAAATATATAATTTACCTTACAATAGGAATGGAAAAATATGCTCAAATACTCCATTTACGGTCAAAGAACTTTACTAAACAAGCTTTTTCACAAAATCTGTCATTTTCAGTTACTGTTTGGATGTAGTGAAACATCCACAGATGTAGCACATTTGTATTTTCTTCCATTACTGGCCACAATTCTGCCCTTGAAATCAGGATGAGGCATAAGATAACCTCTTCAGAATCATTTATACTGTAAACCTAAAAATCAGCTGAAAATGATAGGAATCGTGTTTGTGGCAATTTTTCTGGTTATTAAGTGATAAAACAAGATTTGTTCAGCTTACAAATAATTGTCGAAAGCAAAACTGCTACAAAATGCATCATACTTTGTGAGCAAATGAGACACTATTTTTGGAATCAGCACCCCATAATTAGCATTGGATTTCATTCAGCAATTATGATGCAGGGAACTGCAATCTTTGTTTTTATTTACAACTTTAAAAATATTTTTTTTTACAGTGTGTGTTTCATCAGATCATTTCAAGGATGTGTTAATGTCATTCTTATGGAAGGCCGAGGATATTTGTAATCGTAATCTGAGGCACAGACACGCCGAGATCCTGATAAGATTTTCGCTCCAAAATGAATCTCTACGGTGAAAGATCAAGCGAGTGACAGAAAAGGATTTGACAAGCACAACCTGACAAGTGACAATGACGGCGAGGCGCCGCGAGGCCACCGAGTCCACTATCTGCGTCGAGATCTTATTAGGGCGGCCCGCCCGTCTCTGCACGAGCCCCTGCACTTTACCCTCTTCCCGCTGTCTTTTTTAGCTCATGGACAGTAACATGCATCAGCGGCATACTTACACTCTCTCACACGCACATACACTGATGCACAAGCACAGCAGGACACAGGAAAAATGTAAAAAAGGGTGAGATGGAGTGAGAACCCTGCAGCTCAGATGGGATACTGTACCTTGGAAAGCGTTGATGGTGGTAGTGGTGGGTGGGGGGGTTGTGGTGAGAACATCTAGATGGAGAAAATGAAAACACACATAAGAGGTATTAAATGAAGGAGAGAAGTCACAAAAGCCATCATGTTAGTATGATAGAGATATTTGAAAGAAAGAGGAACATCTCTTTACCAAAGCCCCCTTTACACCTGGGAACATTTTTGTCATCATACCATAAACCTGACTACATTTACTGGGCAAAAATCTTTACTTAAAGTCTTGTTTTCCAAAACTTGCCTGCATAATAACAGATCAATGTCTGTCATTTTGATGGAATGATTTGTACATTTTCCAACATGCTGTTCTTTTATCAGGTCTTATGATCTGGTCATCTAATTTAATGAACAATATCCTGTTTCTCTTTCCAGATCCTCACAGGGGCAATTCAAAACTTTATTGTCTCCCATTTTCTTCACTTGTAAGCCTTATTAGCATCCTTTTACTGTGGGAATGTTTCTAAAGCAGGGAAATGCAATAGAGAGCAACAGTGCCTGCCCACTTGTTAAGCCGTCTTGGTTCTGGAAATATTTTTTCCATTCATTTTTTTTCCATAGGGATTTTTTTTTTTAATCTTCATCAAAGAGTTCAAAGACGTGAACCAAACCAACCAGCTCTGAGATTAATCAAAACATTACAAAGTCTGAATTGAAACAAAAATGTATTTGAAAACTGGACAAAAAGGGAAATGTACAAGAATGTGTACTTAATGGCTTTAATGAGGGAATAAACTACAAACCAATTTAGCATGATGTGTTACATTTTTGAAGTCTCTTGTGCTCACTAAAGCTGCATTTATATGGTCAAAAATACAATAAAACAGTAATATTGTGAAGTATTATTACAACTTTAATTTTACAAGTAAAATTTTAAATGTAATTTATTCCTGTCATGGAAAACGTCTCAGGTTACGTATGTAACCATAGTTCCTCGAAGGAACGAGACGCTGCGTCGGAAAACGCTAGGGGAACGCCCTTCAGCGTGACCGGCTCTGAACCTCGTGTGTAATCAGACCAATAGATGGGCGAGACGTCACGGGGCGGGTGACGTAATGACCAGGAGGCTACAAAAGCTTGTGCGGTGAGACCAGCGTCAGCTTCCAGGAATGAAGCAAGCGCGCCCATCTATTGGTCTGATTACACACGAGGTTCAGAGCCGGTCACGCTGAAGGGCGTTCCCCTAGCGTTTTCTGACGCAGCTCGAGTTCCTGAAGAGGAAGCTGAATTTTCAGCATCATCACTCCAGTTTTCAATGTCACATGATCCTTCAGAAATCATTATAATATGCTGATTTTAGTTCTCAATGAACATTTTATTATTACGTTTATTATTATTCGAAATTGAAATTTAAAAGTCACTTTACGGTCATTTTTAATAAATCTAATGCATCCTTGCTAAATAAAAGTATTCATTTATTTTGAGAGTAATTAAATGTGGAATTAATTTGTAATTAAATATAATTATGTAATTTTTTTGATATAATCAAAAATAAATGATCCTAAACTCTCCCTAAAACCCTACTGTTCAGCTCTATAAAGTGACTTTCCCTTTTTTAAATCTGTCAAAAAGACATACAATGTTTTAAACTAGCCTATCCGTTAATGTCTTTGATATTTGGTAAAACATGGAACATGCTCAGTTTGTGTAACCTCTGATGTAATATATAAGTTGTGCTTTCCATTTTATGTGGGTAATTGCAGGCTGACTTTTATTAAATCACACTTGAGATATACTATAATACAATATAATACTATAATACACTAAAGAATGTCCAAATGTAAAGGGGGCTTAATTCAGACAATAGCTCATAAATATCCTTGATTGAAATGAAAAATGGCCTGTTATTTTGCTTTTACATGAAATTGCATGTCTGACTGTGAAGCATTATCTTGCAAAAGAGTGTTATTGAAACAGCTGAAGGCAAATTGGCCAGCTATAGATATTTGATCAAATGTAATGTAAGAAACATGTAAAGAAAATGACTTGAATTGAAATAATGGGCTTACTACCTGCAATAATAGAAAACGGCAGCTTAAGTGATATAGAATTAGACGTCCAAGCAATAGTATAAAGCTTGCATTTCAATGGGCATGACACTGGCTGACACAAGCCGTGTAATTAAACAAAACACACTGTGCCAAAGGCTTTGTTCAGACAGGCAGCAAAAATCCGATGTTTTGGCATATCTGACTCAAATCCGTTTAGTTGTTTTGTTTGTAGACTGAACAGCGGAAAAAACACCACATGAAATCCGATGTTTACAAAGTGATCTAAACCCCATCCAATCCGATTAAAATCAGACTTTTTTGGAACGCATCCGATCGGCGTTTTCCGACACACTGTGTATGTAACGTCACACAAAAGTGTGCAATACAGTCTGCAGCTGTGTCCGAATGCACTGTATAATGAATGAGCGAATAAATCAGCAGTATTTGCATGAATGTGCCTTGTGATTTCAGCTCTGCGGTGAGATGCAGTGATGGACGTGAGCAGAGGCAAAATTTCCGTTTCCCGTCCTCTCTGACAGCTGCACTCAGATGTTGTATGAGAAAGTTTCACGGCATCTTGCTGACGCATACATCATTACTACAGCAACTGATGTAGATGTAGCAGATATTGACTTACAAGGCCAAAACAAACGGATCCGATTTCACCGCTCGGATGGTCAGTCCTAAAGTTTGCATCCGAAAAGCAAATGGGATTTACGTGCAGTGCAGAAAACCAAAAAGGTCCACTCGACTTGATTCAAATCTTTCAGGCAGCTTTCCTATCATGCGGCGAGTATGGAAACGGGAGAAAGAGAAAATTACATTATGAGAATCATTTATTAATAAACACACAGTCATATTGGATACAGCCATCGCACAATCAGTGGAATAATGGAGCGCTGGCAAATGCGGCCAAGCTATTGTACTATGTGACTATCATTCCACTTTTTAGCACAGATACTCAGGCGCCTTGCTGGGGAACAGTCGCAGCAGGCAAAATGGGCTGGCTGTCTCCATCACTTTATTGTCTGTGCTCCATCAAAAGATCTCAGTAGGAGCCCAAACACTTCCCAACTAATGATAAAACATCAAGGACAGGATAATGTCTCTGAATGTAGATGCTGGGAGACGCATCGCCTGATGAAAATATTTCAGGGATTTCGTGCGCCGTGACCGATTGCAGACGGGTTTTGGAAATGTCATAGTCTCGTGGCTGAAATTGTGCATGCAGGGGATACGGCCAACACAAAGGTCTGAATAGGATGTGGCATGCATAATAGTCAAGCAAACAAGAATTTTCCACGGGCAATTTGCAGGCTGGGTGACTCCTGGCTCGATGTTATGAACGGCGAGATGCGAATGTGTTTGGACGTGCAATATTTCCATTTGTATGTGAAGGACGGAAATATGAAATTCCAATCACGCGGTGAGAAAATGGACGATACGAGTACTTATCGCAGACGGGATTGTCCTGACAACACTTGCGAGATGTATCCTCATAAAACCCATTGGCTCTGTTCCACTGTCTCTCAGCAATGCTGAATGTGTTGAATCACTGGGTAATGGTCCAGATTTGAGCTGAGCCGGCATGAGTCAGGCCGACCTGCCTTTATTTTCTGTTATTTATGTTGAAAAAATCACACCAGGAGACCTGTTTGCAGGTGAGACCAGCTCAACAACTGTGATTCTTATGATGACAGTAATGTTTTACTGATTGAATAAACTCTGATTTTAAAACATATGTAACATTCAGGATGTGAACTGACAAATTTGTCCTTGTTATTATATATATTGGCATGCTTTAACTATGTACTATGAATGAAGGACAATTATTAATTTTTGTTTGGTAGAGTTATGTGCGAAAACGGAAATTTGCTTATTATAGCACAACCTAGTGGGATTTGAAAACATCTCACTAAGTTTGTTGTCTTCATGGTTTTTTAACACAAACAGAAAAATAGATAGATAAGACAATCAGTACAAATATATAAAAGATAGTTCTCCCAAAAATGAAATTTCGGTCATCATTTTTTCATCCACATGTTGTTCCAAACCTGTATGAACTTATTTTTTTATATGGAACACTGAAGAAGATACGCTCACCGGCCACTTTATTAGGTACACCTTGCTAGTACCAGGCTGGACCCCCTTTTGCCTTCAGAACTTCCTTAATTCTTCATGGCATAGATTCAACAAGGTGCTGGAAGCATTCCTCTGAGATTCTGGTTCATATTGACATGATAACATCATACAGTTGCTGCAGATTTGTCAGCTGCACATCCATGATCCAAATCTCCCGTTCCACCACATCCCAAAGATCTGGAAATGGACCCTAGAAATGGTTGTATATAAAAATCCCAGTAGATCAGCAGTTTCTGAAATACTCAGACCAGCCCATCTGGCACCAACAACCGTGCCATATTCAAAGCCACCTTTCTTCCCCATTCTGATGCTTGGTTTTTCAGCAGATCTTCTTGACCGTGTCTCCAGTTGCTGCCAAGTGATTGGCTGACAAGATATTTGCACTAACGAGCAGTTGAACAAGTGCACCTAATAAAGTGGCCGAAGAGTGTAATTTGAACATTTGTTTACTGTTTAAACAGAAGAAATGTTTTTCTCCAACAACACTGGACCCCGCTGACTTTCATTATCTGGAGAAAAAAAAAAAGTTTTTGTGCTCCACAGAAGAAAAGTTTGGAATGACATGAGAGTGAGAAAAGATACACTGATCACCTGTGTATGAATAAAGTAAAAATCATGAGGTAGCAAACATTACTATAATGAACCGTTAAAGAGCTCTCCTTGTGGTCTACGACCCAGTAAAACGAAAAACCTTTGAGTGCATGATAAATTATCTATGCTAATGTATGAAGAGCCTTAAACATACGCAGTGGCTCCCTTTATGTGGTGTATCAATCCTATTCTCAATGTCAAATGTATTATGCTGTCACAGCAACAATTAAAGTGGTTGAAAGGCTGTCTAATACTGTCAAATATACAGTACACAGCTTTCATACTACGTATTAGCGGTCTTGACAGAAACTTTGGCCTCATATCAAACATTACAGAGTAGCTGTAGTCATTCAGCGTCTGAGGCAGTGAAGAAAAAACAGATAAGATTGTATGTGGCACGCTGTGACACCGAGTCTACATTTGCGTTTTAAACGTTTTAACAAGAGCGAATGTTACATGGGTTTGGCTGAGAGAACATCTCCCATAGGAGCCTGAATATGGAGGTTAATGCTGGACATGGTCTGTGTCGATACTTATTCTCTCCCAACAGGCTTTTGCACAGAACATCAAGTGACTGTAATTGAAACACACACAATTCCCACTGGGAGAGACATTGGTTAAAAAGAGTGGTAAATAACAGCACTGCCAACCTAGATGTAGGTGGAAACACATAGGGTGCAGGTTTAGAGGTTTAAACACACACATTAGAGTCTTTCAGGGGAGTATGGCAAATGAAAAAATAAAATACCATAACAGCCTGAACTTCAAAGAAATAATCTGCCATGAACATGAATATAAATGAAATGTAAGTGATAAACAGTCATAAATGAGATAAGGAAACTTAATTGAATAAATAAATAATGAATAAGACTAATGAAACAAAAATAATACAACTAATAATGTTATAATACAAATGCATTGTGATATATTATTACAGTAATATTATATACTAATATGAATATAAATGCATATTAGTATTATTATGACATTATGTTACAATACTATTAAAATAATATTAAAAACATACATTTATAATTGGACAATGTGATTTGCACCAAGGAGGTCTATAATAATAACTTTTTTCTGCAGCTTATATTCATATGCCAGTAGATGGCGACAAGTGACATTTATCGAGTCATTGAATCATTCGTTCAACCGATTTGTTCAAAAAGATTGATTTACTTAGGGACAGCAAATTCTATCTGGATGCCAAATAAATGATTTAATAAGTCATTGAATCATTCACTCAACTGATTTGTTCAAAATTCTGATTCATTCAGGAACGCCAATACTATATGTTGCTCAGAGACACGCAAGTAAATTTGATCAAAAATGGACAAAGTAACCGGCAATATTATGCTTGAAAATGATACTAATATAATATAAAAATTCCTATTAATTAATGGATCAATCATAGCCTTAACTCTTAAATCATACAGCAATGATTGATTAATATTGATAAGAATGTTTATCTATGAACATATCTTTCTTGTTTGAATCACACAAAGCATTTCTAATCATAATCCAGTGACTGGAAATTCAAAACAGGTGAACAGCAACATTTAAAACTAGAGACAGACTAAAAAGCAAACATGCAATTAGCTGGACTAGATTGATTAGCTCCACCAACGAATTAAATGCACTGCCTGAACTACACCTGCAAGCAATATTCCACTGTGAATGCTATACTTAAAAAGTGCAGAGAGGGTGTTAATAGATACACACTAATTAATCTGGATGACATGATTAGTGGGGGAAATCAATTCTCCTGTGAGCTCCAACGTGTATTTAGCTATTTTTGTTAAATTTTAGCATGCTTTAGGTCAACATAAGAAGCCTCAGATGTAATTAAAAGCTCTTATTAAGACATTCAAATCTCTACAGCTTTATAAATACTTTCGCTTTATATATTGTTTTCTGTTAATAAAGAGTAATGAGTCACTGAAGGATTTGCAAGATGTAAACTACATTTACATCAAAAGATGAAATGTGACTCAGGGGAAAAGTAAGGATAATGAAGGCAAACGTATACAGAATGATACAAAAGAATGGAGCATGAATCCAATGTCAAGGCTACAGACCTTGAGCATTTAAAATGACGTGCCGTTTCCTTCAGTGTCACATATTCCCAACTGCCAAATCTCCAGATAATTTAAACAACTTCATTATGATGATAAATGATAAACGCAGATAAACGTACATGAATTGCATTAAAGAAGTACCTGATCAGCAGGTTTTACTGTCAGTGGAACAATCCTGCGGGCAAAATCACCTACCTGGAAAACCATTACAACTAGCCTGTATCTTTCTGAAGGAAAAGGACCACGAAGTGAACTGAACATTTACTAGAGAAAGTACTTTGCTATAGCTAGACAGGGAAAAGTCCATTTCCAGTTAAATGCTTATCTGAAAAGATGTAAGTGACCTAGTTTAAAGAACTGAAAAAAATGGACTTCCAGTGATCTATAGTGTTTTAGGACTGGCAGAAGGTATTGCTAGGTCTCTGTAGAGGAATATTCGGCAATGTCCATAAAAGCTTTCAGGTCCATTTAGTTGGGAATGTGCAGGCGAACATTTCTTTAAGTTGCTTTCAACGTTAAAAATGTTAACTGCACCAACTATGCACACTTTTTTTTTTTTTACTGTATATCTGTGATCACAAACAGAGATGAAGGGCAGTCATAGGGTGCCCTTGCAGTGAAAGGAGGTTAAATGTGTCTAGCTCAAGGCCACAATAGCTAGCAAAAGTGTCTTTAGAAGGACTTAAGCCTTGGTCTTCCAATTCACGGTGCAGATGTTTCCGGACTGAGCCACCCACCACCACTAGAACCGGGATCAAGTTGGATTTTAACCCTGTATCTCTTCACCCCGAAAAATACTTATAAAGTCATGGCATAGACATCCCCTGCAGCAGCACAGTTACATCACATTTACCAAAGAGAAGATATTACTTCCGTCCTTTTCTTGAACTGGAGTTGACTTTAGTTGTATATCACAAAGCTTTTAAACTAGATTTGCAGCCCTAGATTTTCCTTTTTCTGAATTTGGACTAGAGAAAGGAACAAAGGGATATAAAATGGAACAGGAGAAAATAGAACAATTTAAGGATAATCATGATGATGCATTAGTGCAACAAACAACATTGGTATCATTACAAATGCAAATACAAAGCATATACACTGTAAAAACTGATTTATCATGTAACCTAAAAAGTGCTAGATGTGGTAAATTAACTGGTTTTATTCATGTCAAAAATACTATTAAATGTGAAATCAACCTGCTGCATTAGGTTACACCCATGAAACTCATTTTTAAAAGGTCAGAGCAGGTAGAAATAGCTCTTTAAGATAACTGTTTCATTTTGTTCAGTTTATATAGATGACTCTGCAAAAGTATGGGGTCAGTATGATTTTTTTAAATAAATTATGACTTTAATTGAGCAAGGATGCATTAAATTGATCAAAAATGGCATTAAAGAAATGAATAATGTTACAAAACATTTCTATTTCAACTAAATACTGTTCTTTTGAACTTTCTTTTCATTAAAGGGTCCTGGAAAAAATGTATTACGGTTTCCAAAAAAATATTAAGCATATATTATTATATTAGAATGATTTCTGAAGGATTATGTGACATAATGATGCTGAAAATTTTGCTTTGCCATCACAGGAATAAATGACATTTTCAAATATTAGTATATATATATATATATATATATATATATAAAGAAATTCAAGAACAGATGAGAAACAAAAGAGTTGACATGTATCAGTCTGGAAAGGGTTATAAAGCCATTTCTAAGGCTTTGGGACTTATCCACAAATGGAGAAAACTTGGAACAGTGAGTGGCCGGCCAACCAAAATTACTCCAAGAGCACAACGACGACTCATCCAGGAGTTCCTAAAAGAACCCAGAACAACATCTAAAGAACTGCAGGCCTCACATGCCTCAATTAAGGTCAGTGTTCATGATTAAACAATAAGAAAGAGACTGGGTAAAAACGGCATCCATGAGAGAGGTCCAAGGCAAAAGCCACTGCTGACCAAAAAGAACACAATTATTAAAGGCTCCTCTCAAATTTGCCAAAAAATATCTTGATTATCCCCATGAATTTTGGGCAAATATTCTGTGGACTGATGTGACAAAAAATGATCCCAAACACACCAGCAAGTCCACCTCTGAATGGCTCAATAAAAATTTAATTAAGGTTTTGGGGTGGCTAAGTCAAAGTCCGAACTTAAATATTCTGCAAAGAAGAGTGAGTCAAAATTCCTCCACAGCGATGTGAAAGACTCATTGCCAGTTATCGCTGCAAAGGGTGGCACAACCAGTTATTAGATTAGATTATTAGAATTGGTAAAACCTAAAACGTTGCTGCCGTATTTTTTACGGTAAAATTCCGGCAACCACAGCTGCCGGTTTTTTACTGTAAATTTTACGGAATTTGTTTTACAGTGTACTTGTGTAACTTTTAAAACAGGTCTTTTTGTAGAGTTTTGTATTGGAGAAAAAGTTTTCTTTTCAGCTAATCAGCTTTTCTATATAATTATTGTTATTGTTGTTATTATTATTACATTTGTTGTTTCCATCCAATTCCAATTCCAAGTTCCTAAACAAATAAAGCCTTTTTTCGAGCAAATTAACTGAGTACTATCTGTGCCGGAGGCTTCGGTAACACAGGATGGGTTTTCACTCTCAGCATCTCCGCTACAAGCTTATCAGGTTGAGACATGTATCTGTCCCATTGCAAATTCACATTAGCCTACAAAAACATTTGATCTGACATCAAAACAGTCCCCTTCGTGAAGGCCATGAATGCAGTAATGGTGTAAATGGAGAAACTGTTACACTGCCGCCATTGTCTTGGCATGCCCAGTATTAGGATTTTAGGAAATGAGTGTCTGCTACAACCAAGCTTCCTGTTCAACGCTTCATGAAAAAACAAACGACAAAACGACAGAGGAGCCGTAAGCATTTGCTCAACACAAGTCACTGCTTTACTGTGGCAGTAAAAGGAAATGCTCTGTAGCAAAAGCAAAGCTGCCATCCCCCGAGGAGCAGCATTAAAAGTAACTCTGACAGGCTGGAGAAGTATAGTGTACCCAGGATTATCAAGCTACAAGAGGTTTTTCCACTTGTTTTAGTCCTCTGAGGTAGGGCATGCTCGACAATTGCCAGTGTAAATTGATTTAGAAATGCACCACAAGACAACGATTTTATTTACTGCGAAGCGTGAGCGATTTGAGCCGTACTAAAGAGAAAAAGCAACTCTCAGGGTAACACTACAAATGCATATCATTTCCATTATAATAAGGCTTTTTATGGCTGAAAATAATTTGCAAAGTCCTCATTCACATATTACACAATGCTTGGGAGATTATCACTAAAAACCGCCACTTATACCAAGCCAGACGGCAATAAATCTCCTCTTTTTCCGAGACGCCCACTCGGCGCAAATAGACCCAAACTCCTCAAGCCTGTGAAATGAGAGGAAGTGGAGTAATCAGCAGGTGGTGCTCGCTCAGGTAGAGGTGACAGACATTGAACTAAGCTGGAAGTGGAACCGCTTCCAGGCCTGTGATGCACACAAACTCTCCCATCTGCAGATGGGATGCTGATGACATCATTCCCAAACACCTGCCTCTGATATCAGCATTATCAGAGGCTAATAACTGCGGTGCCAAACGCCTCAATGACGAGCCACCCTCTTCCATCTCTACAGGCTAATGTCTTGGGCTCGACAGGACAGCCTGTAATAGCTGCAGCTGGCGGGCCGTTAGCGCTCCCGAACACAACCTGCTTTAAACAATAACAACACTTCAATTCTTCTATAGCAAAGCAAAGCTTTGTTAAATCCCAGGCTTCAAGTGCCACTGTCATAGCAATTATTGCCTGGGCTTTGAAAAATCCAGCTGTCAGCCCTTGTTAAGGATTAAACATGCGCCAAACACAATTCACTTCCTGTGTTAATAAGTCTAGTACTATGAAAAACTCTCAGGTGAAGCATATTCAGTAAAACAATTAACCCTATATTGCATGCTTATTGAAAACAATGTTGAAAAAGACATTTCTGATTCAATTGTCTTGCATAAAATGGACCTCATTAGTAAAATCAAACACACAAAAAAAAAAAAAATAATAATAATAATTTTGGGATGAGGGCAATTTCCTTTTAGGTATTCTGTGCAACACTTAAAAGAAATTATTCAAAGACAGGTTTTTATTCATTTAAATATTTCTGAGAGACTTTTCTTTTATTATTTCCATTTTTTAAACAGATGTCACAGTCCTAAAAATGTTGGAAATAGTAAAGAACAAAGCTATTAAACTATATTATTGCATTAAAAAATTAAATGCTAAAAAGGCTGATATTAAATAACTAAAATAATAACTGCATTATAGTGGATCCATATCCACTACATTCATATACATGCCACTGTCGCAGTTGCTTCGGGGCAATAAACATATTTAAGCAATTCCTCAAAACATACAAATAATTTATGTGCTTCTAAATGTTTTAAAATAAAGCCTACTCAATAAGAAATATGAATCATATTTTTGAAGGATGGAAAAAAAAAATCTATAAAAATGCTGTAATGAAGCTTTCCAAAGCAAAAATGTGCACCCTCTACATAGTGCATTATGCCAGAAAAATATGTTGTGTGACCAAAAAATCATCCCTTCATTATTACCCATTTTATTAGCATCAAATGGAGAAAACCCAGAGGCAACATTGTGCAATAGAGGGTTAAAAGCTTGAGCAAGTCTTGAACAAAACAACAAGCTTCTTTGAAAAGCAAATGCATGTGGAACTTGAAACCCTTAAGTCACAACAACATTACGCAGCTGATTACATGTAGACATCAAGGGCTGGTTGTCCAGACACAGATTAAGCCAAGACTTAGACTGATATTGAAAACCATCCATTCACAGTGTCATTTTGTCCAAGACTATAGATTTAACTGTCTTGGAAACTCTGCTCTTATGGATTGTTGTTTACAGATGCAGATTAAGTTCAAGTACATACCATATACATAAAGGATGTAATCATCATAGGCTTCTCCCACTAAGTTAGATGCCACACAGCGGTACGTTCCGTTGTAGGACTTGTTAAGGTTTTCGATGAAGAGATCAGAGCCAGTAATCACGGCGTGGGAGGGGAAATCATCATCCACTTTGAGCCAGTTAATTTGATGAGGGCTGTAAAACATCAGAGTAATCATTTAGTGCTCAGTGTGAAAATGCTCAGACAGAGGCAGAGAGGAGAGAATAATGCGTGTTATTCAGGAATACTTTAGCACTGCTGTAAAATCAACACCTGTGCAAACAAACGAACATGATGCTATCACAGCTCAGCTGCAAAGTCTTGTTTTAGTTCACATATGGGCTGATTTCTATTCTTTTTTTTTACTACTGGATTAAATTTAATTATAAACTGAATTAACTTTTCCAGTATCTAAATATACTATAATCTTAGTATTCTATCTATCTATCTATCTATCTATCTATCTATCTATCTATCTGTGTATCTATTGTGTGTGTGTGTCTATCAAAACAACAAAACAAATACAAAATAAGTATGAAATATCAACACCAAACCATGTACATATTTGCATACCTGTCTGTCTATCCGAGCTATTCTTGTTATCATCTATTATTATCTGCATGATAAAGCAACCAAACAAATTCATATGAAATGAGTAAAGTGGCCTGAGGGCCCAGCATTGGACTCACTGCGGTTTTCCTTTAGCTTTGCATGTCAGCTCGAGATTTTCCCCTTCTCTGGTCAAACCCTCAGGGAATTCCACCACAATCTGCACTTCTGGTTTATCTGTGCATTGGACACAACAAAGACACAAACACAAACTCATTTCTAGTTGCACTGCAGTACGTTGATTCAGCTCGGTACCCTTATTGTATCTATCTAATTATCATTCTAAGGCCACATACCTGCCTCTCAGTCTGATTAGAAAACATCCCCAACAGGTTTGGACATCATTTGTGCATTCACATTTACGTTCATGTGTATTATGCATTCATGCTTAATACAAAGACCTGTATAATGAAGGCAGCAGATCTCAGCTGCTCTTCTGGGCTTCACTCTTCATGCTGCACTATATTAAGTCAACCCAGTGAGCCTAAAAGAGTGCGAACATGGCAGTACGTGATTTTTATAGCCTGGGTAAAGCGTGTGAGGAAGGATGACACTGCTATGAATTTAAACAGTCAATTTAACAGTACTGTAAAATGTTTTTTCTTCTTCTCTTTTATCTATGTTAGTCAAAATGTCAAGCTGTTACAGTTGAGCTGATCCCTCCTGCCTTTTCTTCTCAAAGGTCACCCTGAGCAGTCAGCTATCTGAATAAATTAATATTCTGCCAAGATTACAAAAGGGTAGGTTAACCTTTCCAGGACTTCCCGTGCCACAAAAAAAGCATGCGGCAAACGCTCTTAATCAATGCATTATTTGGCGGACAGCATTTCATGCTTACGCATAACAAGAAAGGGTCTGTTTTAATTAAAGCAAATGCCTAGACCTCGGCCGGGTTAAAAGGAATAGTTCACTCCAAAATTGAATTTCCGCCATTATTAACTCACTTGATTTCTTTCGACTAAAAACCATGTGAATTTCACCAGAATTTCCTCTGTAGAGCAACTAAAAATGGATCTTCTCCAATTTATAGTGACCATTGACACATAAGCATTAAAAAAGCACCATTAAAACAATCCATATGATTCATGGACTATATTCCACATCTTCTGAATCCACGTAATATCTGGGAAATATTTAGCCTCTTATTCACATAATCATCCACTCCAGTGAGCTGTGAACACTGACCGGATCACTGAGTCAAAATGATTCATGAACAAATTGTTCAGTCTGAAAGAAACGGTTCATTGAAAAGAATCGGCTCACTGAAAAATGACATAACCCAAAATGAGTCGCTGTGAACACAGCAAGGTAAAAAGGGTGTTGTTTTACACGACCACTGAGGAATTTTAACCAAAGTATGTTGCAGACCGTTCATGAAGGCCCTAAAGAATCATACCAACTTGTGGACGATCAATGTCCCCTTTGAAGCACAGCCACCACAAAATCATTCTCAGTAACTGTAACTGATTACAATTACTTTTATTATGTAATTAAATTACGTAATTCCGTTACATGTAACTAGTTACTCCCCCACACTGCATACAGTAGACTATTTTAACGATGTCCTCACTACCTTCTGTGCCTTGAATGTTGCGCAGATGCGTTGCTGTCTATGCAGGGTCAGAAAGCTCTCGGATTTCATCAAAAAATCTTAATTTGTGTTCTGAAGATGAACAAAGGTCTTACAGGTTTGGAATGAGTAATTAATGACAGAATTTTCATTTCTGGGTGAACTATACCTTTAATATAGTGTGCTATTGTAAAGACTGTAAGTCTATCCCTCACAGCCTCGTTTTCATCTGTGTTAAATTCAATATAGCATCTAACCTGACTAAAGTCTATTCCTATAAGCAAATATCTAGGCTTCACTCGTGTTAATTTCTCGATAAACGGTCTAACTGTGGAATGAAAGGTTCAACGTCAATCAAATTGCTGCTTGAAGATGCTTAAAATCATTCCTTTTGTGTTCCACAAACAAAACAAGTGTGACATTAAGGTGAATAATTTCATTTTTGGGTGAACTATTCTTGTCTAGGCCTCACTCCTGTTCATTTCCTCATAAACGGTCTAATTGTGTAACAAAAGGTTCTTTAGTTCATTACAACGTCAGTCAAATTGACCTCTGCATGCAGGTGGGAAGATTAAACCGAAGCTATTTTACAGCTGAAAGTTTTCTCCTCATCTTGAGATAACTCACACTGCACTTCCAGGTATTTCTGGGCTTGGAAGTCCTTCACGGCTGGATGGTCAATGATGCAGATGACGGCCACTCCATCGTCCTCCTTAGAGACGGTGAGCCTGAGCCGGCTGGTGACAGTGAACATCCTGTCGTATAACTCCTCGACAGTCGCCTCACCTGGGAACGGCCGAAAGAGTGACATGTCAGCCATAACAAGCGAGCTCTCTCCATCCCGGCCTGCTCATAATAACACAGTGTCACCAAGAGAGGGAGGAGGGTCACGAGGAATGATACCGTCACCTCCAGACAAATTTCACATTCATTTATTGTCGGAGAAAAGGTCTTTTGAGTGCACACCTAGCAGTCATGCTTAATACAGCGTGTGTTGGGCACATTCTGAGCCATGTGTGTGACGTTCAAACATCACAACAGGACATAAAACACAGGGTTGCATGACAGTTTGTTCACCATGTGAAAATTAAATGCTTTTTATTGGGGGTTTGCCACTTTTATTGATTTATCGATGACATGAGCTAGACTACTGTTAGCTTGGCTAGTCCAAGGTAGTTTAAATTGGTCTCCAAGCTGGTGTTGTAAAGGTTTAAAAGGTATTTGAATCTCAAGATCTCATGGCAATTCATAACTATTGACTATTTGGTGAATTGGTGGGTATTTTTTTTTTTATGAGCTGAACATACAGAACATTTTCGTATTATTTACATTGTAAGACTCAATGTGAAATTACCACCTCACAAAATAGTTGATTTCCCTTGAGATTGGGTTGAGTTTGGTCACATTTACTGTTGTTCGGCAAAATTTCCATGGCCAAAATACTGTAATTTCAGTAGGAATCTATGCAATTGGGAATTTCGCTTGAGGGCGAAAGATTTCCTCATGCAGATTTTGCAACGAGTTCAAGTTTTTCACACAAAATCATCATGCTGACTAACACAGTGTTGGGAAGGTGACTTTGGAAATGTAACAGGTTACAGATTACAAGTTACCCTATTTAAAATGTAGTGTAACTATTTCAATTACTTTATTAAAGTAATGTAACGGATAACATTCGATTACTTTTTGATTACTTTTCTAAATTTCTAACGAATGCTTTCAACTGTTAATCACTTTGAAACAGGGTTAACCTTACAATAGTACTCAACACTACCTACAGACTTTCAAAATACTTTAGTACTTGAGATTATAATAATTTAATTTTAAAGTTCAACCACCACAAAATCAGACTTTAGGACCTATTTTTACTTTGAGGTCATTCTGAGGTTAAATACAGATTTAAAATAATAAGATATAGTTTAATAGCTATGATCCTGTTTTTGAAATCAAATCTTTGCATAGTTATGACAGAAAACACTGGCATCTAACAATGCCTTGGAAAAAACAATTAATCTTAAAAAATAAAGCATATACATAAAACCAAATTGAAATAAAACAGTTATTAAATAAACGTGTCCTATTCTGTGTCCTAAACTCCTGAAACATTGGTGTCTCATATTTTAGAGTCAATGCAATTTGGGAAAGTCTAATCTGTATATGTGTGAACATATTCAGATGTAGCCCCCTTTGTAATCATTAACATTTTCATAAGTAACTGTAATTTAATTACACATTGTAATTAGCTGTAACAGATTAATTCCGTTACATGTAAGTGGTTACTCCGCAACAATGCTAACATAAAGCCGCTTGGTTTAAAAGTGAGTTGTGTGAGCGGTGCTTCATACAACGTTATGCTATATGACAATAGATAATTTACATTTTCTTGTCAACAAATTTCACCGAAATGTGACCGCACCTTTACACTACAAGCTACATGACATAGCTGTTTCAAACTTTTAAGATACAACATATTTTTTATAAACAGTATTCAAAATCTAAAAATTCAAAAAATGAATGCTGTAATCTGATGTGTTGTTGTAGAAAACAATATAAAACTCAGTTGAGACTTATTTACATGAAACAGTGCTATAAATTGAAATATCTCAAAATGTCCTTTTAAAAATGTCAAGGTAATTTCTAATACTGTTGGTGTTTTTGTGCACCTGTTTCGAAACTCTTTTGGTGGGAAAATGTCTTTATCTGCACTAGTGAGGAGGCATTCATACGCTGCAGGTGCTGAACTTAATAAAGAGCTTGTTAATCGCTGGCAAACGATAGGATGCATTTGCAGGTTTGGCTCCAACTGATTGCAGGTAAATATTCTGCTTCATCCAGTGCTCTTTTTGTCCTCTGTGTTTTAAAATGGTCCTTTTACTGTCTTAATAAATGAGAAACTGCTTCAAACAATTCGGTGTGTGAGCAAACTTTCTGAAACATGACTTGATTGTTCAATTATTGATAGGGAAAATGTAACAGTGCTACCTTGCTACTTAAAAATATAGCTTTGATACTGATATTAAGCGATGCTACCATCTTGATACTAAGAAATGTAGTTCAACTAATTGCTTAGCTATTTGTAGAGCCCAACACTGCTGCTAAAGCAGTTTAGCTATAACAATAAAAACATTTTTAAATAAAGAAATAAAGATGAAATAAAAAATAACTATTAGATGAAAAACTGAATAAGTTTAAATAACTTTAAACGTGAAGTAAGTTTAAGTACTGAAATAATGATTTTATATAACACGATTACCTCTATGTGATGTGATATCATAATAGTAAACAGTAAAATTCACAAGATTAGCAGTACTTATGCTGGATGGTCAGGACATGTGACCATGATGAATTCATATGAAGCAGCTCTGAAGTCAGTAGCTGCCTTTAGGGTTACTGCCCATCATGTTAGCCCTCATCCTAAGACAATTTCTAGACTCAAGGGCATTGAGCTAATTGCAGCACAGAGTATGACGGTTTACTTGGACCTAATGAAGTGGGAAATAATTACAGCTTGGATCTGACCTATAGCTCATCTCCCTTCTCGTCTGTCAGCGCATACTAAGACACTGTTACAAAAAATATATCAGCTACTGTACACCAAAGACAATTTAAATCCTGATATTATGATTATCTTTCAGTTAAATACCTTTCATGAAGGATCATACTAATTTTGTAATTGATTAACTGTCAAAAAGTACCATGGAAACCATCCCCATAATAGGAAATGATGTGTCCCTCATCATAGGGTTTGGGACAATGTTGCTTGTCGCAAGTTTAATCATACTGTACTTTATCATGGTAAATTCAGTGTGGAAACATCATCTATGACTGTTCACTTACACAGACTAATCAATGGACCAACCAAAGATTTATTATCGTTCATAATATGATATTAATATACATTATATTGTTTTAGACATTTTATATAATATTTGATAACTCCATTATTAACACAATTATTAAATAGAATTATGATCATTATAATGTTTGTGTCTGTTCAGTTAACTAAAACTATTAAAAAATGTCTTCGGAAACTGAAATACTTACAAAATAAAATTTAAATAAACTTTGTAACACTTTAGGGACCAATTCTCACTATTAAAGGGATAGTTAAAAAGATAGTCGTTGTGACGAGAGGGGCGGGGCCGAGAGCCGTGGGAACGAAGCGAGGCCGGTGGAGTAAATGCTGCAGTCGTCCGCGAGGGGCTGCCGCTTTACTTTCGTTTTGTGTTTGTTTATTTTATTATTAAAATCTTAAATGTTCGCCGGTTCCCGCCTCCTTCTTCCCGTGACTATGGACTGTGTTACAGTCATTATTTTTGTTTTCTTTGCATACAAAAAGTATTCTCGTAGCTTTGTAAAATTACGGTTGAACCCCTGATGTCACATGGATTATTTTACCGATCTCCTTGCTACATTTCTGGACCTTGATCGTGGTAATTACATTGCTGTATGGGAGGGTCAGAGAGCTCTCAGAATTCATCAAAAATATCTTAATTTGTGTTCCGAAGATGAACGGAGGTCTTACGGGTTTGGAACGACATGAGGGTGAGAAATTAATGACAGAATTTTCATTTTTGGGTGAACTAACCCTTCAACTTTGTTATCAAAAAAAAAAAATTACTTTTGTAATCAACTTGATTATCAGCATGTCTATTATTAACATATTGGCTGTTTATTAGTACATATAAAGCACATATTCTGCATGACCATATTCTACAT
>NW_015551101.1:155341-175690 GCF_001515605.1 Sinocyclocheilus anshuiensis | reverse complement strand
CCATAATCCTACTCAATACCTAAACTTAACAACTACCTTACTAACTATTAATAAGCAGCAAATTAGAGGAGTTTACTGAGGCAAAAGTCGTAGTTAATGGTTTTTTAATAGCGAGAATTGGACCTTACTTCTGACTTAAAATAAAGTGTGACCAAAAACAAAACAAAAAAAGAAATTGTGCCTTGGACAGTTAACTGAAATAAGTTTAAGTACTAAAATTATTAAAACTAAAACTGAAATAAAAATAAAGCTAAATAAAAACTAATAAAAATTACAAAAGCTCACAACAATGACTATATCTTAAACTAAAATGAAAAGCTGTGAAAAAAAATAAAAGCTAAACACTGCAATTATATATAAATAATACTAAAATAACACTGGTTCATATTGCTGCAACTGCATATGAATATGATTTTTAGAAACAAAGATGACTGAAATTTGTAGACCAGGGTGGAACAATAAGCTGTTATTTAAATATTAAATATAAAATGGTAATGCTTTAGTATAAGGACCAATTCTCACTATTAACTAGCTGCTTATTAGCATGCCTATTATTAATATATTGGCTGTTTATTAGTACTTATAAAACACATATTCTGCATGACCATATTCTACATCCCTACCCAATATCTAAACTTAACAACTACCCTACTAACTATTAATAAGCAGCAAATTAGGATTTGATTGAAGCTTATAAAACACATATTCTGCATGACCATATTCTACATCCCTACCCAATATCTAAACTTAACAACTACCCTACTAACTATTAATAAGCAGCAAATTAGGAAGCAAAAGGTCGTAGTTAATGGTTTGTTAATAAAGAGAATTGAACCTTAAAATAAAGTTTTTTTTATTTATGGCAAAACATTCGCACGCAGTATATGATCTTTGGTAAATAAAACAATTATTTTCTAAGGTTGAGTCAAAATTTTGCTTTACACGTCTTAATAATATCCTCCAAAGCATTACAATCGATGGTGTTGTAAGCAATGTGTAATGACAACAGAGTTCATGTGGTTCAGAGTAACACTTTTTAATTACAAACCAGTCATTAATACCTTAATGTGCGTTTTCCGTGATCCTTACTGCGTACTAGCTAGTATTTTATCCATTTAGCTGACGAAATCTCTTGCCTTAGGCCACTGTCTGAATGCTTTCACTGCAGTTAATGAAGCTGTGATGTTTGTAATCCATAAACAGTTGACACATCAAACTTAGATTCTGTTTAAATGCGCCATATCATCTGCCATGTTTGCCTCTGTTTCCCCAGGTAGTCTATCTGAATGCTATTCAACAGTCCCACCCTGCTGTCTAATGGAGAAAAGCTGTTTATAAGCACATTAACCAGACTGCACATTCACTCCTTTATGCCAGCCCGCACTGCCTTAACCAGTGAGAACTAATATGTGGGCAGCATTTGCTGAGTGGGCGGTAAACAGTTGGAGTTTATTCAAAGCTACTTATTTAAGCTTGACTGAAAGAACCAAAAATCCTCTTTCAGAGACCTGCGTGTTGTGATCTTCTTGTCAATTCACCGGATACACCTTTTGAAGGCTTAATTAAAAGTCATTACGAAGTCAGAATCTAGACCACGGTGTGTTGTGTGCAGATCAGAAGCATCAGCAATCACAGCAGACTTATCTGAACAATCTTCCTTGGATCTGAGTCAGACCTTGCAGTGGTTGGTCTCCTTTCATCCATTTGATGGTGGAAGCAGGCTTGCTGCCCATGGCGGTGCAGGTTATCTCGGTCTCATTCCCCTCGCTCACGATTTCCTCGCGGGACTCTAAGATTGGGTTGCCTGGTGGAACTGGCAGAAGATCAACGGCAGGATTAGAGATGGTGCGACAGCTCTTCAGCATTGGATCAATGTTTTTTATCTGTGTGCTCGCTAAAGGACAAACTGTTATTTTACTAAGATCTGCCGATGACTATCAAGTACTTCAATTCAGTAATAAAGCGCACTGTGTTGGAAAAGGTGTTGTTTTCCTCAACATTCTATCTGAAAATACCCTATAGTCTATGTTTTGGTTTGGATGCTGGTCTCCAGCATTGATTGCTGGTGTGCCGGTGTCCCCACCATGCATTTTAACAAGCTAAACCAGCAAGACTTCCTTGGTTCCTCGCAAGGTTTCTACCTCAAACCACCTAACCACGTTAGGGGGTTGCCATTGTCACCTGTGGAGTCCTCAATGTGGTTTTGTAAGGTACTATTTTTGCAGAGCTTCTGTGGAACAATATGTGTTGTAAAAAAGTGATACACAAATATATAAACAGAGCTGGGTTGCTTACTTGCAAATTGTAATCCATTATTGATCACATATTACATAATGAAAACTGAAGTTAGTAACGTAATCTAGGTTACTCACTTTAGGTAATGTATTCTGGCTACTTTTTAGACTACTTTTCATCTAACTTGTTTTAAACTTACCATTGAATGTACCATATTGATATAAAAAAGCAAAGAGAAAGAAAATACATTCCATTTTTTTAAATCAACATCATAAAATGCATTACGCATTACATTAAACCAGGGTTTCCCAAACTAGGCTTAATGTAAGAACTGCAGTGACTTTGTGAGTTGATCATTAATTAAACACTAAAAATATAAATATTTAATTTGTTTGACATTATAAAATGTAATATCCTCTAATTACGAGTACTTGATTTTTGGAATCTGATTACGTAACCCAGATTACATGTAATAAATTGCTACTCAGCTCTGTAAATAAATATATAAAATGCTAATTTTTACATTCTCTCATATTGTCACCAAGGCATTTATGTGATCAGAAATGCTGTAAAAAAAAAAAAAAAAAAAAAAAAAAGTAATTTATTCCTGTGGTGCAAAGCTAAATTTTCAGCTTCATTACCCCAGTCTTCAATGTCACATGATCTTTCATAAATGATTGTAATTTGCTGATTAGATGCTTAAAACCATTTCTTATTATTATCATCGAGGTTGAAAACATTTTTCTTCTTAATATTTTGTGAAAACCACTATTCCATTCAAAAATGTGGGGTAAGAAAGAAATGTTACAAAAACTATTTTAAATAAATGTTTTTTGTTTTGTTTTGTTTTTGCATTATCTATTCAAAAAATCTAGAACAAAAGAATCACAGGTTCCAAAAAAATATGCATCGAGCAGCATTACCGTTATTTTAAAATTGAATAATATTTCACAAAATGATTGTTTTCACTGTATTTTTAAATAAATAAATGCATCCTTGTTGAGCATCAGAGACTATCAAAAACATTAATTCTTAAATATTCCAAGCTTTTGGCATCTGTTATGGGAGAAGGGGGTGGAGGGTTGATGAAAAAATTGCCAAAAAGCTGAAAACCATCTACAGCTGGTTTAAGCAGGTTTTCTTCAGCAAGATAACAAGCATAGGTCAAGCTGGTCTTTTGGCTGGTTTTAGTGGGTTTTTGGGCACTTTTCAGCTGGTCAGGACAAAAACAGCCAGCCAGTTGAATGCCATCTTAATCTTGGTCAAGCTGGTCTGCGCTAGTTTTAGAAGGTGTTTGGGTACTTTGGGTTTTGGACCAGCTTCATCAGCTCAATTATGCTGATGAAGAGCAGGCCTAGATTAGCAACAATCCAAATGGTTCCAGCTATCTCTGAATCATTCAGAGGCACATACAGAAGCATTTCTATGTTTTGATGGTCTCATTGTGTATTTGGACAATGCCGGACCCACTCCACCAACTGACAAGCTGTTTTACTCATGTTTCACTTCTTCATAGCGCATTAACTCGTATGGTGCTTTGCTGATGGCACTAAAGCGTCTGTCGCTTACGAGAGCTGTCGTTTGAGGGCTCTTTTTCTAATATCTTGCCTCATGCTTTCATGTCCTGTGGTTAAGAGTCCATGCTGTGATGGAACGCATATCCTCATAAAACTCATGCTACTTTAGAGAGCACTCAATTCCATTCAGCTCTCCAGGATGTCCAAATATGCCGCATAATAAACCTCTAATGTTAGTGTCATTCAACGCAAGAGGCGCACAAAGCTAACTCCCGAATCGCTCGATGTAGCCTTTTCAACATCTAAGAGGAATTCAGTCAATACGCCTGCCAAAAGCGATTACATATACACACAATTATAATGGCATTTCACATTTCAGCATGTAGATTTATTTTTTTAATTAAATTGCAAATATTTTTATTTTTTTTAAGCATCATATTGTTTCACGCTTAAATTAGTTTACTAAAGGCTTTAATTAACAAAAAGTTCATGTCAAGAAATGTTTCAGGTGAAATTTGGCCATTTTGCTTGTTTATTTTTATCCCCACACTAAAATAGTTCCTAACAAAATCAAAAAGTAAAGCTTTTTCACTCTGAACTGCTCACTTTCACTCTGTATATTTCAATGCTTTTGTGTTTTGCAAAGGTTTTGCGTTTCCCTTAGGAAACTTTGCATTTAAATGTAATTTTCATTATCATTTCCCCTTAGGGACTTCCTTATAAAGTAAATGTATAGTATAATGAAATAAAAATTAAAATAATAATAAAATATTTAAATAAAAAAACAATAATGTTTTATATAAAAAATACTTTAAAAAACTTAAATAGAATAGAAAATATACTTAAAGTTTTCGATTTGATCCATATTTAAAACAAAAAAAAAAACTTATGACTTTTCAACATGTTATGTAGCTTTATTTTTTTAATCTATGAATCATAATTTTAAATATTTGATATACTTTTTTAAAAATATAGTATTTAAAAATATTAGATTTTTTAAAGCGTCATATTGTTTAAAGCCCCTTAAAATAGTTTACTGAAGGCTTCAATAAACAGAAAAATTCATATCAAGAAATGTTTCAGTAGAGCTGTTTTGAAAGAAATGTATTTAGTTTGTTTGCCTATTTTTGTCCGTCGCTCTCCAGGATGTCCAAATATGCCGCATAATAAACCTCTAATGTTAGTGTCATTCAACGCAAGAGGCGCACAAAGCTAACTCCCGAATCGCTCGATGTAGCCTTTTCAACATCTAAGAGGAATTCAGTCAATACGCCTGCCAAAAGCGATCTACCCATATCAATAGCGCAACATCTGTTCCTTTTTGTTTGGCTTGTGTTATTGGAAATGGCATGAGAGTAATTGGTTGATATTGTGTCATGGTGAGATTCAATTAGATTTGATCCATATTTAAAACAAAAAAAAAAACTTATGACTTTTCAACATGTTATGTAGCTTTATTTTTTTAATCTATGAATCATAATTTTAAATATTTGATATACTTTTTTAAAAATATAGTATTTAAAAATATTAGATTTTTTAAAGCGTCATATTGTTTAAAGCCCCTTAAAATAGTTTACTGAAGGCTTCAATAAACAGAAAAATTCATATCAAGAAATGTTTCAGTAGAGCTGTTTTGAAAGAAATGTATTTAGTTTGTTTGCCTATTTTTGTCCGTCCAAAGAAAGAAAAAAAAAATCCTAACTAAATCAAACATTTTAACTCCGTATCGCTCACATACTCTGGTCTGGAAAGTTGCAAACACTGTAAAAAAAATTTTTCGAGGTTGTACATAATTATTAAATAATTAGAGTATGTTTTACAAGAAAATACTATTTCAGTCTTTCTACTTTCATGATTTCATGCTTAATTCGATGCATTACTTGCTGTGTCAATGTAATTATTTGTGAAATTTACTAGCAATTTCTGAGTGAAAATTGTACGTACCGCATCGCTCGATGTAGCCTTTTCAACATCTAAGAGGAATTCAGTCAATACGCCTGCCAAAAGCGATCTACCCATATCAATAGCGCAACATCTGTTCCTTTTTGTTTGGCTTGTGTTATTGGAAATGGCATGAGAGTAATTGGTTGATATTGTGTCATGGTGAGATTCAATTAGACAAGTTCAATTGAGTGAAGGAATCAATGAGGTCAATCGATAATCGGGATTTTAGCATTCTGAAGGTAGACGTCATACCCAGCACAGTGATGTCTGCGTAGGCTTCTTGCGGGGGATCCGTGTAGAGCTGGCAAAAAAAAACTTATGACTTTTCAACATGTTATGTAGCTTTATTTTTTTAATCTATGAATCATAATTTTAAATATTTGATATACTTTTTTAAAAATATAGTATTTAAAAATATTAGATTTTTTAAAGCGTCATATTGTTTAAAGCCCCTTAAAATAGTTTACTGAAGGCTTCAATAAACAGAAAAATTCATATCAAGAAATGTTTCAGTAGAGCTGTTTTGAAAGAAATGTATTTAGTTTGTTTGCCTATTTTTGTCCGTCCAAAGAAAGAAAAAAAAAATCCTAACAAAATCAAACATTTTAACTCCGTATCGCTCACATACTCTGGTCTGGAAAGTTGCAAACACTGTAAAAAAATTTTTTCGAGGTTGTACATAATTATTAAATTATTAGAGTATGTTTTACAAGAACTCGATGTAGCCTTTTCAACATCTAAGAGGAATTCAGTCAATACGCCTGCCAAAAGCGATCTACCCATATCAATAGCGCAACATCTGTTCCTTTTTGTTTGGCTTGTGTTATTGGAAATGGCATGAGAGTAATTGGTTGATATTGTGTCATGGTGAGATTCAATTAGACAAGTTCAATTGAGTGAAGGAATCAATGAGGTCAATCGATAATCGGGATTTTAGCATTCTGAAGGTAGACGTCATACCCAGCACAGTGATGTCTGCGTAGGCTTCTTGCGGGGGATCCGTGTAGAGCTGGCACACGTACCGTCCCTCGTCCGAGAGTGACACGTTGGACAACGACACCAGCAGCTCGTTGTCTGAGAAGTTAACCAGCTGAAACCGACTGTCCTTCAAGGCTGAGAAAACATAAAGAGTGAGGCATACAGACGTGGATGAGTAGGAAGTAGACAAATCAGTCGTGAGTGTGATACAGTATAACAATAGCTCAATAAACAAGAAGTTCACATTGAGAAATGTATAAGATTAAATTTGGCCGGTTTGTCTTCTTTTATCCACCCACTAAAATAGCTCCTAACATAATCAAAATGTTAAGCTTTTTCACTCTGAACTGCTCACTTTCACTCGGTATATTTCAATGCTTTCGGGTTTTGCAAAGGTTTTGCGTTTCCCTTGAGAAACTTTGTGTTTAAATGTAATTTTCCTCTCATCTCAATTTTTTTTCCATCACAATTTCCCCTTAGGGACTTATATAAAGCAACAGAGCAAAAGTAATGCTATACAGTTAAAGTTGCAAACACTGTAAAAAAAATTTTTCGAGGTTGTACATAATTATTAAATAATTAGAGTATGTTTTACAAGAAAATACTATTTCAGTCTTTCTACTTTCATGATTTCATGCTTAATTCGATGCATTACTTGCTGTGTCAATGTAATTATTTGTGAAATTTACTAGCAATTTCTGAGTGAAAATTGTTTTTTTAAGTACAGTTCAAGTTTGAATAGAAGAACTTTTGGAACTCCACTCAGCCAATCAGATTAGAAGATCAGAACTAACTATATAATACTATATCCTGAAGTTCTGGAGAGTTTCATTTAAATTAGCGAACTCAAAAACCACGCTCAAAGTTCAAGAAGTCAAAGCTCTAATTGAGCAACTCCATCAGAAGTTTAAGACCTTTGATGGTGCATTTTAAGAACCTCCTCTTAATCCCAACCCTGAACCTGGGAAGCATTTGTAAGTCTCCTTCCTAAGAATAATGATGAGGCCAGCTTGTTTTGAGCAGAAAGACGGTGGGCAGGGAATGAAAGGCCTGATTTTCTTAGTGCTCGGACTGAATTGCAATTGATATGGAGAGTTTATGCACTATGCATCAAACAGATCTATGACTTCAGATTTAAGGTAATGCCGGAGGACTGTAATTTTTCTACATCAGTATACAGTACGTCTGTAGAAGTGCTGCAGAAGTCTGGGAGAATATGAAGGATATAAATCTCTGCAAAGCAAACCTGCGCATGAACGGGGTTCATTAGAGTGCATTATAAATTCTAAAGCATCAGAGTCCGTAAGAGGTTGACAGTGAGTGAATCTGATTGTTCTGTGTCCCAGCTGGCTCGAGATGCTCTTCAGCTGTCCTAGTCTGCTATCTCAAATTGACACACAGATTGGAGAATGAAAAGAGAAGGGGCACAGGAAATTACATGTAGCATGTTAGATGAAACAAATACAAATTGGATCGCCTTGCAAAACAGCATATATCTTCTTGTATTGATGATAATGCAATGGGTAGAACATATTGTCTGTAATAAGCGTGTATGGCCACGTTCTGCTGTCTTCTAGACAATTTTTTTTTCTGTTTTAGGAAAGGAATGTACTGTAAATACCACATTGTTTTTGTGACATTGTCAGCAATATCTAAATAAGCACAATTAAAGTTGCAGAGCCCATAAAGGAACATGGTGACAGAAAAAAAAAATGAAAGGGAAGGAAAAATCATATTTCAGTGTTTTTTGTGTTTCACAAAACTTGTGTGTTTTCCCTAAAAAACACTGCGTTTGCATTTAAATTAAATTTTCTTCCCATCTCATATTTTTTTCCATCACCATGTCCCCTTAGGGGCTCATTATATAGCAAATTTATAGTTTAAAAATGTTTTATTAAAAAAAATAAATAAATAGTGTTCCATTTTATCCATATATAAAAAACAATTATGCTTTTCAACTTATTTTATGCAGATTTTTTAATTCATTAATCAAATTTGAAAATATTTGATACATTATATTTAGACTATACATATTTTTTATAATCGGTGTATGTGAGTGGGTTTTAATTGCCATGTTTCAGGCCCTTTCAAAAAAGTTCTCCTGGTGTAAAAAGTCTCTTTTATTTTCTTCTAAAACACTACATGGAAACAACAAGAAGAACAACAAACATAAATAAAAACTCAAATAAATAAATAAAACACTACAGTGCTTTGTAGTACTGCAACAAATAGCTTGAGAAGATGTGCAAAGTGGAACCATATTGACTTCTGCAGTCAGAATTGGGCTTTATGTTACTTGTAAAATTTACTTGAACTAGTTGTATTGCATCTGTTAGATGCACGTAATCCATTTACTAATAGCAGAACAATACAAACGTGGTTATAAACTATATAAAATATTATAAAGTGCCAAATATGATTTAAATAAATGAGAAATGGGACAAGTTGCATCCCAAGGTTCTTTAATATTTAGGGGAAAAAATCATAAAAAAACACATTTTCCTTTAGGTGAGACCTGTTGTACCCTAATAATGAAGTCATGAAATTTTAATGCCTGCAATGTGGGTTACATTTTACCCAAAGATCCCAAGTGAATGAAATTTCCTAGGAGAACAGGAGAATAACAGTATGCTATACGTACAGTAGACGCTATAACACGACACTGAAACAGTCGGCATCCTCTTGGCATTAATCGCATTATAATTTAGTTCACTTGAGTGTACTGAAAAGGAAGTTCACAAAAAAAAAGTGACAAAAATATCTTTGAGCGGGGAAATGTAATTTGTAGCGAATATCATTAAGTCTTGAGAAAATGAAAATGACAGTTTCTCCGACCATCACTGTTAAAGTCACTGTTTAATTCTAAGTTGCTCTTAAAAGGCTTATAGAGCAGCTCTAGCGTAAGTGACAGGAAATGAGAATAGCGGTCTGAATGTAATGTGATAAAACCTTAGCCATCGCTAATATATAATATATATATAATATAATGCTAATATATAACGAAGCGCACAGTGCAATATATCATCGGCCGGCATCCACAGGTGCATGCTATATGCGCTAAGACACATTCACATTCTTGTGTCATTTCGAATGCACAGTGCCAGCCATCTGTGCTGAAGGGATAAAACTATGAATTGTTCAAGTGGTCATACTTTTCACAAACAGAGCTGGCAGCCCAGTAAACATTAGACAGAATAATACATTACAGCATTAAAGAGATTGAAGGCTCCAGTCACATCCATAGAAATAATGTCAGAGCTTGAGGCGAGAATGCTCACTCTCCCTCTTTTTCTGTCTATCTTCCTCCCCTAAACCCCAACCCATATCCTGCCTTTCCCTCTCGCAGAACGCGCCGATCGGAAAGCTTACGTCGGTTGTAACTGGCGCTAAAATACGCCCATTAGGAGAATTAGGTACCACCAGCACATTAATTAAAGTCATGACAAAATCCCAACCTGACCTTTCATCAATGTGTTCGAACGCTGAGACGAGTGAGCGAGCGGAATTATAATGCAACGTAAATGTGTTTCTAACTCCAACATTCAATCACTGTGTTTCTTTGAAGAAAGGGGGTGTAAAAATAACCCAGTTTCCCCCGAAGCTATGAAATCTTGGCCGAAAGGTTGAGTAGAACTGGAAAAAAGCGTTACCGACATATGGCCGTGCATAAATAAAGAACAAGCATTAATCCCAATAGCAACCGAGAACATAAAACGTCTGTTTTCACAAAGTGCGACGCTGTTATCAGAGTATTACTTCAACATTTACTTGTCAAGAGGAACAAGACGTCTACAAATACTTCAAACGTCCTTCGATATTTACTCAAACTGCAGGATACGGGATCCCGTGGAGAGACAGGCCAGCAGTACGTGTAAATTGCATTTGAAATGTCATGGAATACCTCTGAAAACGTTGATCTGCACATGCATCTTAGATTACCTCAGGAGCGATTCGTATGGAGAACTCTTCAGAGGAGGGTTTGAGGAGGTTATTCGCACACATTAGCTAAACTAGGTTCGGATCACGGGTCAGACCGTCACTTAGCAGCTCATCAAGGCCCTTATTTAGCAGGGAAGGCAAGATTATATGCTTTGCATGCAGAGCGCCGTTGAGCTTCTAAACAATCTCAAGGCTAGAATCTAAAGGTCCGCTCAGAGGACTCTAATCAGCCTGACACAATTACACTCTGTCACTCAATTATTGAAAAGGACCTTGTCAACAATGCAATGCCTTGATAGGAGACGCGCTTGGTTATGCCGAGGTGTCGAATTATGAATTTGCATGGGGTTGCAGGGCCATTTTGCTGCGTAAAATCGGAATGTTCTGCAAAAAACAATGCGGGCTTTGGGCGGATTATGACATTTTCTGCCGTGAACATGAAAGAGAAGTCAGTACTGCTTACGTCTAACGTCTCTGAAGTAGATGGTCTGTCGGTTGGGGTTGAGCAGCTGGATGACGGAGTCGTCGTTGTTTTTCACCCGGCAGCTGATGATGGCTGTCTCGCCCTCGACCACCGAGACATTATTCGTCACGAGGTTCTGACCCTGCGCTGTAACACACAGAAAACACATACAAGACTTACAATACAGAGCAACAGATGTACGAATCCCATTCATTTTCATCATATGGAATAACATGAAAACCTTTCGAGAAAGATGCTTTGAAATGGTTGAGCGATGACGAAAGTCTGTGTGATTTAGACTTTTTAGATTGTTTTTTTTTAAAAACCAACCAGATTCCTGATGAAGGACTACACTACCCATAATCCTGGAAAGAAATCCACCAATCAGAAAAGACACTGTTACTTTGGAAACAATAATAGTGGCAGATATGATCAGCAAAGACTTCTCATTGCAAATGAAATAATTAGTCCCTGTACACACAAAACACAATAAAATTTGACATTAAATGTGATATTGATATATTGAAAGTATATTTTATTATTATATTTAATATATTTTTATATTTTATAAAATAATTAAATAAAAATAATTTTTTGCTTATAAAATACAGTATATTTGAGATTTATTGCGTACATAAATTGATTAATTTTAGTGCTGTCAAATGATTAATTGTGATTAATTGCATACAAAAGAAAAGTTTTTTTAACATAATATTTGTGAGTGTTCTGTTTATATTTATTATGTATATATAAATACACACACACATACAGTATATATTTTAAATATATTTACATGTATTTACATGTCTATATTTATATTCATATAATCTATATTATATATAAATATACTGCTTGTATATATACATATGTACACAAACACTTTTATTTTGGATGCGATTAATCGTGATTAATGATTTGACAGCACTAATTAATTTGAAATATATATATATATATATATACACACATTTATAAATATATATTAGATTTTTTAAATAGTTATATTTAATAACTATATAACTATAAATAAATTTGAGTTCTACTGTGTACTTGATGATAACTAGCACATTTTTTATTTTACTACATAATAATTTGAAATGGTTTAAAAAAAGTTTAAGTATACAGTCTCATACGTTTTACCTTCAATTTTAATATACTTATTAGCTTAAAATTCATGTTTGCCATTCTGTGATTCATCTCAAAGGCCACTGCTTTGGTTCATTGCTTTTTTATTGCAGAACTTTTGAAATCCTCAGAAAATGAATAAAAAAAAATCCACTTCTGGAGCCAAGGCCTCTAAAAAAGTGAGCATCACTGCCATACCTGAATAAGGTTATTACATTTGGCATGTCTTATCACAATCTGGATTGTAATTACAATGCATCCACTGAACACAATTTTTCTCATTTGGCTGTTGCCTTGCTATTCAGTCAGAGAGGCAATCATGACACTCTTTCTTTAAGCACAAAAAACCCTGAAAATACTATTACAATTCAGATCCTGTTTCATTCTGCTCTGGTATCATGAAATTGTAAAAGTTGAGGCTGAAGCCGAATAGATGACTGCCATGATAATGCGAATCCTCATGAGGAATCCTTTGAATACTGATGTTTTTGCATAACACGTGCATACATTTGCAGGGCGTGAAAGAAACTAAGAGTGACGTGCAAATAAATGTAACAAGCAACAACGTTTGGAGAAGCATGTAGACGTCAAGCAGACGCGCGATGTTAAGATGTAGCGGCTGGGTTCTCGGTTTGGACGTATTGATTTTACAGCGTTGTGTGTTTGTGGTGTGTGTGGAACACCCTGGCTACAAGACTGCAGCTCTCAGCAACCGAGAGGGGAAGGCTGGTAATTGCTGCTCACGGCAGAACTTTATCAAACCTCTCCATCTAAACACAAGCTGATGGAAGCTGGCAATCAACAGCGGCTCTCAACAGCATAATACCCAGACCCGAAGCTCTGCAAACACACAGGTAAGCACAAAGTATCTGATACACTTCACTGCAAGCCAGTAACAGCTGATAATTAGAGGCTGCATCACTCCCTTATGGTTTACATTCAAAATGGGGATCCATTATACCTTGCAGGTGAAGACAGCAGAAAAGCAAAAGTCACCTTGCTGTATATTTATATCCACAGAGCTGAGAGGCATAAAAAATGACCAAAGAATGCTTTTAAACACTTCATCCTCGCACGCAGAGTAAAACACTACTTTTAGCGCCGCCGTGAGACAACACCCGATGCAAATTTGTATGGTTGAGCAATCAGACTCCTTCAAGCACTCATGACATTTACAGAGACTTAAAAAACATCTTAATTTCCCCACTACAACTGTGTCCAGCTCAGCCTCTTTTGTCCCAGTCAAGAACAACAAATCGGCGTGGAGAAACAACACATTTAGCTTGTCCTCCCGAGTTGTGAACGTTAGGGATGATAAAGCATCGTCCACTCCATGAAGGAGCATTAGCAGACAGGCATGCTGGGAGTGTTTTTGAGACCACAGAGGTGCTGTGCTGCCACAATCTGCGGCCATGGCAGACGCTAAACATCCGTGAAGCCAGGTTTCACGCTGCCGCAATCACGCCAAACAAAAGAAAGGAAAAAGCACTAGCTGGAAGGCCTTGCCGGAACTGAAAAGGCTCATAAGAAAGAGTTGCAGCGCATGTACGTCGAGGAAATGTCACTTTAAATTCAGCTGTTTTTGAAATGTTATGAAGCTGTGCCACATTAGCATAAGGTCATAAGTGATATTAGACTCTGGAAATGCATAATTTAGAAGGTTTTACAGATTGATGCTGGAATGTCTGTAAGTGAGCCCCAAAAAAGTATTTGGACAATTAATGGGACAGTTTATTTAAGAATTAACATTCTGTCATCATTTACTCACCATCATGTAGTTCTAAACCTGTATGACTTTTTTCTTTATCTTCTTTTCTTTTTACAGTTACTTTCAACCTACTAGTCTCAAGGTGGTTTTTAGTGAATGTATGTTTTTTTGTTGATGTTGTTGTTTTTGAAAAAAGGCTTTTATGCTCACCAAGTCTGCATTGATTTAATCAAACATATAGTAAAAACAGTAATATTGCGAAATATTATAACAATTTAAATATATAAGGGTTTTCTATACTGATATATTTTAAAATGTAATGTATTCCTTTAGTGTCACTTATTATCAATGTTAAAAAAGGATGCTTAACGTTTTTGTGGGAACTGTAATCCTGTTTTTTAGGACACTTTAATGAACAGAAAGTTCAAATCAAGAGCATTTATTTGAAATAGAAATCTTTTGTAACATTATTAATGTCTTTCACTTTTTAAAATAATTTAAATACTTGCTGAATAAAAGATTATTTTGTTTTATTTTATTTTATTTTAAATCTTACCCAAAATAGTAGTGTATCATGGTTTCCACAAAAATTTTATGCAGAAAATACGGTTTAATATAATATTGAATGTTTCATGAGCAGCAAATTAGAATATTTTCTGAAGGATCATGTGACACTGAAAACTGGAGTAATGACTGCTGAACACAGGAATAAATGACATTTTAAAATCAGTTACTGCATTTGTATTGTATTGTATTGTTTGTGATTGTACTGTATGATTTGATCAAATAAATGCAGCATTGGTGAGCATAAGAGAATTTAGGTGGACTTTGTGGTTGTCAAATATCCATAGATGAACTGCACTTGTGCTTCCTCTTCTAGCACCTCTGACAAATACTGACTTTATACATTCACTAAAAATCACCTTTAGACTAGTAGGTGTAAAAATCACAGCAAAAACAAAAGTTGTAAGAAATATTCCAGCATCATTTGATATTTTCTATATGGTCGACTTTCATACATTTTTAAGTGTCCAAAAATGACAAACTTTTTGTTTTGTACTTCAACTTTAAAAGCCAAAAAACGATTACACACACACACACACACACACACACACTAATATTGCCAACTCACTGTCCGTGTTAAAAAAAACTAAGCTAAACTACAGTATGCCATAACAAAGAAGCTCTGAGGAACCTGTAGGTGAACATGACAGATAGACGGCAGTCACACGAGCGTGTTTTATCTTTGCAATTGCAGTCTACCTCATCTACAATGTCACCTCAAGCAAGCCAAAATGTGATTGGCTAAAAGACTGATTGTGATTTAACTCATTCATTTAGCCTTCAAGGCCGTGACAGTCTGGTTCAGTTCTGCCCCATAACCCCACCAAGGTGTCCATCCCTCACGTTTACAACGAGCTCTATCTCTGACCTCCCCTCAACAACACTTATTATATGATTACTCCTTAAAACCAAGCGCTTTTCTATCTAAACACCATAGGTAGGTAGCTCACTAGATTTTGGCACACAGCCATATACATGAATGGAAAGTAAATGCTCTTTATTACGAATAAGCTATATAGAAGGTGCTCGGAGGATTGGAGCACTCTACAGGTTGAGTCACATGACTCGGAAATGTAATTAACTTATGTGAAGTTTCATGATAATAGCATATCTTTCATTCTCAAAGCCTTTTTAAGAACAGATCCCATGGGTAATATTCGCATTTCCTGAAGCGAGAACTTCTCAAGGTTGATGCGCATGAAAAGGTACTCTGGGAATATGCTTTATTAATTTTATATTATATTAGTATTATTAATTATTATATATGCATTTTAATGTGAGAGTTGGCTTAATAATTCATTTAAAGAAGCAATTTTTAGAAGGTTATTAATGGCTTCTTCACTTCAAATATTCATTTTCATTTGCACTTCCAAGTCATGGCTGCTTGCCAACAGGTTGACGTGAAACTGTCTAAAAACAGACGATGGAACGCAGTTGTTAGGCAAACATAAACCTGTCCAACAGCTGTTTAGACAGCATCCTTTCCTGTCAGCCAGAGAAATTGAGTGCAACTGCGAAAGGAAATAGCTACTTTTCTGTTGAATGCACAACTTTACCATCTCAGACGTACCTATTCACAAGCACGCGGTAGGGTTGAACTATGCCCCTGTTAAAGGAAGTTTTGAACTGGCTTTGTCAGAATGGCATAGGCATGAAAGAATTACTGATTCATTGACTGCAGAGTGTGGAGGCGTGCAAGTGCAGTAGTGAACGTCTTTGTATTGTGAAGAAGTCATCTGAAATAGATTACACGTCTGAATTTAAACCCATCTGTATGACTAGAAAATTTTCTTTTATGCCTTTTTTCTTCACAAAACGGTTTCCTCAAAGTCACTGCCTTTACAACTGTTGTGTTTCCAGGTTTTTCTTCACTGTGTGAACCTCACAAAGCCTGACATGAAAAAAAGATTTGAAAAACAAATTATATTTTGCAAAAAGAAAATAAAGCCTACATTTAAAACCATTAAGATTTCTAAAATTGACATTATTTCAAGAACATTTTTACCCCAACCCTCATTACCATAATCAGTCCTGATGTTTAACTTTTTACTATTCCTATTGTTAAGTGATCATTTTCTTTATGTAATACAGTCATTTTAACAGTCAATAGTCACTGTTTTAACAGTTAAACAAAACTGTTGTACAATGAAAGCAGAATAAACAGGCAGCAGAATAAATGTATTTGCAATTTATCTCTATCTATCTCTATAAAATTTCACATTACGCTAAATATGATAACGAGAATCTTTTATCTCATTATGCTAATGATAATTGAAGGAAATGTCATTAAATAATGTCACAGTGCAAAAAAACTTAATGGTGATAAAAGAAGCTTAATTTAAGCAACTTGCATTCTTTGGATTGTGGTGATAAATTGACTTGTGACATGTTTTGCCAGATTTTGTAAGATTCAGGCTACTGCCGTTGATGTGTTACACCGTGTCCTAACCAGACACAACACGACAAGGTTCCAGCGACGAGCAATTTAACCGCAAACACCAGAAGTGACACGACAATGCGAATCGACAGAATCAATCAAATATCACAGCCATATCTGATATCTTTTTCATGGAAAACACTTGTTGGTTCATATTGAGTTCGCCTTTTCGTACATGTTTGCTTAAATGTAGCTTATTTTCAAGATCTGAGGTAATCTATCTATTGTTGCTTTCTGCATGGCTGTAAATGTCATGCAATATTTAGTTTGCATGTTGTTGTTCCTGCCGCAACGTCACAGAAATAGCAACAGTTTCTAAAATAGAAACTTCGCATGTTGCTGTCGCGGCTGGTTAGGACAAAAACGCAGATTAAAGGGATAGTTCACCCAAAACTGAAAAATTGATGTTTATCTGCTTACCCCCAGGGCATCCAAGATGTAGGTGACTTTGTTTCTTCATTAGAACACAAACTGAGATCTTCTTGCTTTACGGCGGATTGCAGACTTATAAGTGAATTACCGCCACCTATCTCTCAAATGGACCATTGACACTCCCAATTGAGATTATAGATAGAGTGTCAATGGTCCATTTGAGAGATAGGTGGCAGTAATGCACTTATAAGTCTGCGATCCGCCGTAAAGCAAGCAAGAAGAAGAAGATGCCTCACAAGCAGGCTGAAGAAGAAGACGTGAACGCGCTCAGGACAGTTAAGACATTGCGGTGAAAATCAGAGGTCGAAAACGATATAAATACTGTTCAGTTTCTTGCACAGACAGATCGTTTTGTGTCTTTTCATCAATGGGGAGTGTCAATGGTCCATTTGAGAGATAGGTGGCAGTAATGCACTTATAAGTCTGCGATCCGCCGTAAAGCAAGCAAGAAGAAGAAGATGCCTCACAAGCAGGCTGAAGAAGAAGACGTGAACGCGCTCAGGACAGTTAAGACATTGCGGTGAAAATCAGAGGTCGAAAACGATATAAATACTGTTCAGTTTCTTGCACAGACAGATCGTTTTGTGTCTTTTCACATCAATGTATCATCATGAGCCGCAGGGTTTCATTTGGTTTTGGTTGTGTATGTTTTATGACTCTCAAAGCCGTGATTCCCATCCACTGACATTATAGGACTGACAGACTGCAACGGTTTGAGTTAAAATCTCAGTTAAAAATCATCATATATTTTCTACTAAAGAAACAAAGTCACCTACATCTTGGATGCCCTGGGGGTAAGCAGATAAACATCAAATTTTCATTTTTGGCTGTTTAAACATTTTACAAGATGTAGCTGTAATTCGCAATGCATTATGGGTCAAATAAGGTTTTACAGTTGTTAACAGTATATTTCCATGTCAACTGTAATTCTTTTACAAGAAGCAGGTGTTGTCACTGTAGCTCCTGGTTTTTACACTAACTTACTGTAGTGTGGCATTATGGGATTGCGCGCGCTTCATTCAAATCTGAAATCCAGCCGACTGGAGCAGCTCGAGAATGATTGAAGATTAGAGGCTTTATTCATAATTCCTGGTAAGTTCACTTAATTTTACTTAAGAAATATATCCTTTTATATTGATTTAAGTTCATGTATAAGCGATATTATGTTACAATAGCTTGCTATCACGACATTTAGACAAGCGGCCTTGGTATGTGCAGCAAGCTGGAAATTGCTATCATAGCATAGTTAGGCTAAATGCTGCATTTTTCTAATTTTGGCAGTTTAATTTTCTTATTGAGAGCATTTAAAGTAGTGTTTACCCAACTTTTAACGTAATGCCCAGTGCAAACGATTGTCATAGGAACTACTATCTGTCGAAATAATTGACGAACAGCAAAATATGTGAAATTTCATTTGTTCATATGTGTTCAACTGTCCCATATTGACGTGACAACTTACTATAATTAGAAACTAACGTTACATGTAAATGTGTGTCTATTGCCACTGTAGTTGTACTGACATTAAAGCTTGTCCGGGACAATTTTTTCAGTGAAAGACATCTTTACATGCCCGATTGGACAAGTTAGCCTGATTAAGGATTAAACTGAGCTAGTTTCATTCAATACTGAACTTTATTCTAAAGCTTCTGCGTGTTTTCATGTGCAGATGTTTTGTTGGAATCACAACACTCACTGGATACAAGACGGATACATAGAGGCAAAACAAGTGGAAAGATCTCAGAGAAGAGGTACAACCCTCGTGTGTGCTCATCTCAGAAAGTTGATGGACTTTCAGTATGTATTTATTAAATTGTCTTTTGCAGGAATATTCTAAATGTAATAGAACATAAGCTCAAACAACAGAATTCGTGGTATAATGTTGATTCCAGCATTTTATTTTGATCCCTTTTTAACCAAAATTATACGAATTCTGTTGATTGACCTTCATTTTTATAGAAAGTTAATGTTCTACTCAGAATATGGCTTATTTTTTGTGATATAACAAGTATTTGTAGTTATTTTGTGATGCTATGTTATTTTTATGATAATATTTTAACTGTTGAAAGACTGACATTTTAATTTTTACCAGTAAAAACCTTGCAATGTCTTTCTGCCAGCTTTAATAAATATTTATTTGCAACATCTTTGACTTGGTTTTTAAAATTATTCTTTACAGCATTTTCATTGTTAAATTATTACAACATCATCTTGGATTTTGGGGTATTTACAGATTTTATTGGCAACCTTAGTTGCCAGGTAAATACTGTACTTTAGTGAGATTACAAAATATTGCTGTAAAATAAACTACAAGTTTAATTCAGTGTTACTGTAAAAATACTACAAATTACTGTATTTCACATACAGCAATTAACTGTAATTTGCTTTGCAATATTATACTGTAATCCATTTGACAGCAATTAACATCATTTTTACAAGATTTTATTGGCAAACTTTTTTGCCAGTAACATCCTGTAGATTCTACAGTACATTTTTTACAGTGTAGCCTTATCGCCAAATGACTACAGCCCCATTGACTCCCTCTGCCAATGCATTGATGAAATCAACAGTTGGATGTGCCAAAACTTTCTTCAGTTAACCAAAGAGAACATGGAAGTCATTGCATTTGCAAACAAAGATGAAGTTCTGAAGGTGAATGTATACCTAGACACCGAGACCGCCGCGGCTCAGCAAAGAGACATGCGTGTGTGTGTGTGTGTGTGTGTGTGTGTTTTCCTTCGAAAAAGTTTCCCCAGAAATACCTCACTATTTAATGCTTTTTTCCTTACAAATTGGATTATCAGCATAACAATTCGAGTATCTTTTACTCTTACTCAAGTAGTTTTTTGGACAAGTACTTTTACTCTACTCACACTACATTTTTTGGAAGGTAATGGTTCTTTTACTTGGGTATATTTTTTCAGTACTCTTTCCACCACTGCCTAGGACCTAAATACATAGCAGATATGTTCACTGAATATAAACCTAACAGACCACTCAGATCATTAGGATC
>NW_015551101.1:105045-155028 GCF_001515605.1 Sinocyclocheilus anshuiensis | reverse complement strand
TTAGTCACATTTAAATGCAGACTCAAAACTCATCTGTTTAGCTGTGCATTTATTGAATGAGCACTGTGCAATGTCCGAACTGATTGCATTATATTTTATGTATAATCATTTTCTATTCTTAACTGTTTTAAATTCATTTTAAACCTCTTAAATCAATATTTAAATCATTTTCAAAGTTTTTAAATTCCTTGTTTTATTGTTGTGATTATTTTTTTTATTATTATTTTCTTTTCTTTTATGTAAAGCACTTTGAATTACCATTGTGTATGAAATGTGCTATATAAATAAACTTGCCTTGCCTTGCCTAAGTGCAAAAATAGCAAAGGATTCCATTTACACTAAGTGAAAATAGCAGTATTTTCTTAGCGGTATACTATTTACACTAAGTGCAAATAGCTATAGATTTACACTTTTAAAATAGCAGGATTTTCTGGTATTTTTACTACTTATTGCAAATAGTGACAATTACATGCACCTCAGAACCGTAGTACATTATAAAACAGTATGTAATAATAACATATTGAGTGTAATTTATCATTTTAATTCAAATTATTAAATGGATGCCACCTTATTGGGACAATATAAGTCCTCCCTACACCTACCCTAACCCAACCCAATATTTTATTTTCAACTTTTTGATTATTTCCTTCATTTTTATTAAAAAAATAAATGCCCTTTCAATGTAATATGAGATTTGAAAAGGGAGGGAAAAAAAGATTGGCAAAAGGCGGATGCGAACTTGGGTCGATTGCGTCAATAATGACTAGGGTACGTACTTTCCCATCTACGCCACTGGAGCTGTTATGAGACTATTGTCTTTTGTAGTGTTGACTAGCCCAATCACACATTGGTGGGCGGAGTTAGTGTAAATAGCCTCTGCCAACAAGGCACAAGGTGTAAATAGACACACCAATTAAAAAAATGCCAATAAAAATCACTTGAAATAGCTGAACGAGAATTACTTCTAAGGGTTACAATAAGGGTAACAAAAATGCACAGTTTGTGAAAAGTTATTAAAAAAGCTCAAATATTCCATTTTAAGAGCACTTGAATAAGGTACAAATGTCAGTAGTGCATGAATAAAGTACAATTACTCTTTAGGATAACAGTTCCCAATATCTGTGAAGAACTTGGCCAGGAACTCATGTGGGAAGAGAGTGTAAAGGTTCAGAAAGATGAGTCTTGTGTAAATCAACCACGAGTTTCATCTAGAATTATTCAATGGAAATCTGAAATGCACCTGGTCCTGGGTAGTTTTAATATAGCACAAGCAGTTTGATAAAAAACTTCTAAAATGTCAATAACTTAGAGATAAAAAAGCAGACAAGGTATGGAAGATTAATAGGATCAGAAAAAATAAACATTTAAGGTTGAAAAACGTGCAGACTGCCTCAATGGCCAGCTGTAAAACCATGCAACACTGGAAAACAACGTGCAAAAAAAGAAAAATTAGGAGTTGGAAGACGCTGAAAGGTGATGAGATCCAGATGGAAGAAGAAGAGCAGTACCTGATATGGTCTGAGCGGATCCTGAGCAAGCGTAAAGAGAAATGGGACACATACAATAGTGTTAAAGCAGGAAACTTTCACTTTTCACTTCATCAGATACTTTGCATGCATCAAATTTCATTCAGGCCTGGATTTTAATCTTCTCGTAGCATATGTTAGATGACATGACACTACTGGGTGAGATCACACACTTCTTTCTTTCCCACATTAGCATTTCCTTCAAGTGCTGTGTTACACTGTCCTCTTTTGATGGCAAACTGCCATCCCTGTCAAAGTCAAGGAGACTGTTGTAGAAGAAAGAGAGCTATAGAGTTTCCACTGCTGGACATCACAGACAGAGCAGAAAGACAAGAGAGATACTGGCTGAAAAGATGAGGTGATCTCATTTGTATTCGTAGGGATCAGTGTGCAGGTAAATTTTTTGTACAGCTGAATAGACACAGAAATGTTCAGAATAATTTGGAAACTTTCTAAAATGTAAATGTACACCTTTTGAGAACTTGAGGTTCCGCTGCCGGTTATCAAGTACAAACTTCAACTCAATCCAACAGTGCAGGTTTGTGAAGATTAATTTTACAGCTGGTATTTTATGTGTCTCAAATGAAATATAATGGTATGCTTTTGTGATGTACTGTCAACCCTAACCTAAATATGTGACCCTGGACCACAAAACCAGTCTTAAGTCGCACGGTATATTTTTAGCAATAGCCAAAAATACATTGTATAGGTCAAAATGATCAATTTTTCTTTCATGCCAAAAATCATTAGGATACAAGATCGTGTTCCATGAAGATATTTTGTAAATTTCCTACCGTAAATATATCAAAACTTAATTTCTGATTAGTAATATGCATTGCTAAGGACTTCATTTGGACAACTTTAAAGGCAAATTTCTCAATATTTTGATTTTTTTTTGCACCCTCAGATTTTCAAATAGTTGTATCTCTGCCAAATACTATCCTATCCTAACAAACCATACATCAATGGAAAGCTTATTTATTCAGCTTTTATATGATGTATAAATCTCAATTTCGAAAAATTGCCCCTTAGGACATATAATAAATTGGTTTGAGTAGGGCAAACATACATTAAACAAATTAGTTCAACCAAAGTAACTTTTGCTCTTTTGAATTTCTTTTGCTTTTGAGTTCATGAAAGTAACACATTTAAATCTGAATTGTTTCATTGTTTTGAGTTTAATTTTTAAAATTTAGACTGGCCTGGCCTGGGATTTCTATATACATTATAAGTATGTTGTTGCTTATTTTATATTTTATTTTAAGTTTTCTTATCTTAAGTTTGAAAGTCTGGAACAAGAATAAAATTATAGCATGCATCTATTTATGATATCTTTAAAAAGTAGCCAAAATAACTGATGAATGCATTAGTTTTAATGTGACTATCATTTACTAAAAAGTTGCATATAAAAAGTACCTATAACAAATAAATACTTTGTTTTCATTAAACTTCAACTTCTGGGACATCCTATTGTACCTAGTTATGTCAGCCACTCCAAAAGTCTTATTTTTTTACATTATAAAGAATTCAGCATGACTCCGTATAACTCAGTAAAAATAAAGATTTTCAGTATAAATCTGCAGCCTTTTTCACATCATTTGCCTTGAGGGAAATTTCCCAAACATTAGTGTTAGGACTATAATTATTATAATTAAACATATCTCAAATACTGCAACAGATGTCCAAGATCTCCATATCCAACTAACAATCAAGTTCGCAGACGTTTCAAGATTGTAAGCAGATCAATTAATATGGAGACAGTGTATGATGAACAGCATGAGGCTAATGAGTCCTGTAAAAAGTCTCCTCGATTCATCCAGCCTCTCACAGCAGACATACAGCGCTATAAATAGAGGATCCTCATGTCAATAAGCTCCTCAGCCTGATGTGTATCAGACGGGAGTTATGGCATGTCAGTAGGGCAGTGATTAGATGTCACCGCTGTCAGTCTTCTTACAAGATATTGATGGTCAGATTTCAGCAGAAGCCCATTTGATGCCATCCCAGTGTAGACAGCTGTGCTAGCAAGGCATCGTTCAAAAATGATGATTTTGAAAGCTGATTCCTCTCAAACAACAGTTGTGCAATATGTTACAACTACAAAACCGATAAATATAAGGATTTGAGGAAAGGGCTACAGTAAATCACATTACACCTTTTTGGGATCCTCATTTACTCACCCTCATATTGTTCCAAACCTGTATGACTGTCAGTGGTACACAAAAGATTATGAAATATTTTGTTTTGAGATTTGAATTGACCCCAGACCTGAAAAGAGTGGCCACAAATTCAAAATTCATTGGATGGGGGTGTATAAATAAACAACAATTCAAAAGCCTAATCAGGAAGATTGTTTTTTTATTAAAAAAAGAAATTAATAAAAAAAAAAAATGCATTCAAATTATTTTAAATGAATGCTTTTCATTGAACTTTCTGTTCATCAAAGAATCCTGAAAAAAAGTATCGCTGTTTCCTGTTTTTAACATTGATAATACTAAGAAATGGTTGTTGAACACCAAATCAGCATATTAGAATGATTTATGAAAGATCATGTGACACTGAAGACTGTATATATTACTGATTTTACTCAAACATTTTAAACATATTGTTGGGTTTGTCAAGCTCCAAAATGCCAAAAATATATCATAAAAGAATCATAAGGTGGCCCATATTATTATTATTTTGCTATATTTCAAGTCTTCTGAAGCTATATGACACCTTTGTGTGAGGAACATATAGATATTTAAGTTGTTAACTCTTGTACAAATGTAATATATTGAAAACACATGTATTTCATACTAAGTATAGTTCAAATCTATTAACATATTTACTGACATATTGCTCGAGACATACTGATATAAAAATTATAATTAAACTTTATTTGGAGTACTACTTGTGCACAATGCACATTTCTTAATCTTAAGCCTAAAATGTGTTTTAACATCACTATTGATGAGGACTGTATGATCTTTGAATAATAAATGAAAGATATTTAAAGTGTACCTGAAGTATATTTGCAATAGTTCCACTTTGGCACAATCAAATATATTTCAGTATACTTTATCTTTAGTATCTTCAGCACTACTGACACATAATTAAAGTGCATTAAACACAAAATTATAGTATACCATATATATAGTATACCAGTTTAGTATACTAAAAGTACAATTTGTAGTATATTTAGCATGAAATAAATGTATTTCAAATACATTTTAGTATATTTATTTTTAGGTATTCACTGAAAATCTGCCTAATCTTACCCTTTCCTTGAATGGTTCGTAATAATTCATAAAAAAAAGTATTGATGTCTGAATACATGAAAGAACCAGACTGAATAATTTCAACTTTACGACTCATCATTAATCGCAACAGTACATAGCCAGCTGAAGAGAAAGATATCAGTGAGTTACAACTAACTTTAAGCTATGGTTTCATAAGACTTGAAATATAGATCACAAGTCATGCAGGCCACTTTTATGATATTTCTAGAAGCTCTAGACACAATTCATTGTACATACTGTACCTGCAAAACAGAAAGCAGCACTTTCTTCAAAAATTCTCAGAAAGAAAGTCATGCATGTTTGAAACAATATTAGGGTGAGTAAATGAAGACCAGATAAAGAATTTGTCCATTTCACTATTCCACTAAGTAGCTAAGATCAAGCTAGTGTTTTTGACTATTTATTTATAATATGTGCATTAGTAAATCACATTAGGAGCTAAAGTTGACCTCTGAATTGTGCCCTGCAGATATTCTCGCAACAGTACATAGCCAGCTGAAGAGAAAGATATCAGTGAGTTACAACTAACTTTAAGCTATGGTTTCATAAGACTTGAAATATAGATCACAAGTCATGCAGGCCACTTTTATGATATTTCTAGAAGCTCTAGACACAATTCATTGTACATACTGTACCTGCAAAACAGAAAGCAGCACTTTCTTCAAAAATTCTCAGAAAGAAAGTCATGCATGTTTGAAACAATATTAGGGTGAGTAAATGAAGACCAGATAAAGAATTTGTCCATTTCACTATTCCACTAAGTAGCTAAGATCAAGCTAGTGTTTTTGACTATTTATTTATAATATGTGCATTAGTAAATCACATTAGGAGCTAAAGTTGACCTCTGAATTGTGCCCTGCAGATATTCAGCCCCATTTCCCCTTTAATTTCACAGTTATATTTCTGGTTACCCTGCTGAGCAGCCATATTTGCGTATTCCGACCATGAGCACAATGCTATGTGCTTCTGTCCGTTTCTGTGGTATGACTTTGAGCTTGTATGTGACCCGCTGTGCTTTCATTTAATTAAAAGGGTAGGGGTGGAGATTCAAAGTGTACCTTAACGGGGATCTGATGGAAAAGTCTGTGCATGCCATGTGTGCCCAAGGACACAAGATTAGGTCCTACGACCACCACAAACCTCCCGGTTGGAAAACAATGACATTCTTTCTTGGACCATTTGTGAAAGTGATTCTGTGCTTTAATAGTGCCTTATAAAACTTTATATGATGCTACAAATAGACTTTTAACCCAACTCCTTCATGCTACATTTAAAGCATTAAAGAAATAGTTCATCAACATTTACTGACCCATCATTAAAACTTGCTGTTACTTTATTACTTTGTTTCCATAACTTAAATTGTAGTCATCCAAGATGTAGATACGGTTTTTTTTTCACAAATATGGAGAAGTTTAGCATTATATCACTTGCTCACTATCCACTGTTTGGACTCTCATTCTAATGGCACCCATTCAGTGCATTGGTGGATCCATTGGTGAGCAAGTGATGTAATGCTAAAGTGTCGGGGAGTGACTAGTTACATGTAACATGAACAACAGTAGAAAAAAATACTTACACTACTTATTACATTTTAAATAGGGTAACTTGTAATCTGCAATCTATTACATTTCCAAAGTAACCTTCCCAACACTGATCCTAAATTTCTCCAAATCTGTTCCAGTGAAGAAACAAATGCATCTACATTTTCGATTCCTGTTGAAAAAAAAACAGCATATGCTGGTTAGGTATGTTTTGAAGCATGGCAGATTGTTTGAGCTGGTTTAAGCTGGTTTAAGATGGTCCTTAGTTGGTCATGATCTGGTTATAAGCTGGTCCTGAGCTGGTTATGAGCTGGTCCTGAGCAGGAACTAGTTGCTTAGGACCAGCTTAGGACCAGAACATGACCAGCTTAAACCAGCTCATAACCAGCTTATAACCAGGCTCAGGACCAGCCTAAACCAGTTTATAACCAGCTCAGGACCAGCTTAAACCAGCTCAAACCAGCTGCCATGCTTCAAAACGTACCTAACCAGCATATGCTGGTATTTTTCAACAGGGATGGCCTGAGGGTGAGTACATTTTCAGCAAATTTTCATTTTTGGGTGAACTATTCGTTTAAGTCAATTCAAATGAGGGAACAAATTATTACAATATGGCCATGCTTTCCCTAATATGAGGGAAGGAATTAATTTAGTTAAATACCAGCAACTACCTAAAACCAGGAAACAAATTAGTTGTGGGAACAACTTTCTAATTATTATTATTTATTTATTTATTTTTATTTTGGTCCTTTGACAGCCCCTGGTCTCTTTAAACCTTTGTTATATGGAAAGACTTTCATAAAAAGAAAAGCATATATTAAAAATCTAAAAAGGTGAGTAAATGATGATACAATAATTTTTGAGTGAACAATCGTTTTAATTATCATGTTGTCATAAAGCACTATGATCTTTCATGTTTTGTCTCACTTTCTCATTTCACAATCCCTTGCTTCACCAGTGCCAAGTGTGTTTTTAATGCCCATTGAGCATAACATATAATTAAACCGAGAGAAACAAATGAAAGCACTATCGCCTGTAAGTGTTCTGTATGGTCACGCACTCACTACACTAAAGAAACATTTGTATAGACTTTCCATGAGATCAAGCAGAAAGAGCTTCTCTCTCCAGATGGCATATGTACTGATATCAGCCTCTTAGATATGTGTGAATAGTTATCAGAGAGTGCGAAAAGAACCTATTCTTGCTCTGTTGTTGGCTATTTTCCACTGGATACAAGATAAATGGTAATATTTATTCCAACTTAAGTCTTAAAGCTTAACCCGCACTATTGAAATGTGTATTTTGCGGAAGGTCACCTATTAGCTTATATTCTTCCCTTTTCCCCATAATGCACTATTTCTTTATATAATAATCTGTGGTGGAGGGCTGTGTGTTCCTGTCCCTGAGTCTGTCATTTGCAGCATGGGGACAGGAGGTGGATAATGAGAACATAAGGGTGAGAGGAGCTGACAGGGACATCATCCTCCCACTACGACCGACAGAACACAGGTCACAGAACAGTCACTAGACCTGCGCTCACCCACCTGGACTTCACATTAAAAATCTCCCTGCCATGGACCAGGTCCACTCTGACTTTCTCCACATACTGAGAAAATGCAATCGGTGGCACTGACCGGTGCCTCATCTCCAAAATCACAAGATACTTCACTTTGCATGTAATGATTCAGGAAGACGATTCTCACTCAAAATCCACATTTTAAAATGCAATCAACCCTATTTAGCATAGCAAAATAAATAAGCCTATCGGATTTGAAAAAGCAGATCTTTTGTTTTTGACATCCACAACAGTTCTTGCAAGTGCATTTTTACAGCTGGAGCAATGTAGTAAAATTCTTTTTTCAAAAGTCTCTTGGACTACATATTAGCGGTGCTGAAACATTGACAATGTGAGTATTATTACAGAAAATATCGGTTGTATATATAGTGAATAGTTTAGTCCAACTCCCAAACTAATGACACCATTGATTCAGCTCTTTTTACTGTATCAAATTCTTACAGCCCAGCTGTAACTCCCAAACATGACTCTTACAGTATGAATCAGTTTTTTTAGTGAATCAAACACATATAGCTCAATAGTTGTAGTTTGTTTCCTGAACATACAGCATGACTCTCATGAGCCAGTTAAGTGTGATTCCCAAACATGACTCTTAAGAGCTGCTTTTTTATTATTATTATTATTTATTTTTAAATCAAATGCATAAGGATGAACGAGTGTAGTGTGATTCAGAATAAAATGACTCCTACAGTATGAGTCAGTTCTTTCAGTGAATCTTTCAGTGAAATCTTTCTTGTGATTTGAAATCAAATTGATTCATGAAATCTGTGTCACTACCCGGTTGCCAAATTAATGACTGCATATGGTTCTTTTTAGTGACTCAAACACATAAAACAACCTGTGTAGTGATTGCCAAAAAAATTATTAATATGAGCCGGTTCTTTTTAGTGAATCAAAACATTTCAGCGCAACAAGTTTTCTTACCTCTATGCTTAAAAAAATGTATAATAATGAAAAAAAAAAATTACAATGTTCAATTTTGAGAACATTTATGTTTCCTTTTGTCTGATAAACAATTTTGGTACTGTGTTGTGTTCATTTGATAACCGATCTGTGTCCTGAAGTGAAACCAGTTAAGGACCGCTGATTTAGGTTTGTCCAATTTGCAAGGGAGGCTGCATATGCTCCATTCATTATAGATATTATAATTCAATCATAAGTGTCATACTATGGGAAATCATCTATCCAATTCAAAGGTTAAACCAATTACACTGCCATAGTGACCTGTTCTACAGAAACACTTCAGAAGATCACGATTTAAGCAAGAACGTTCAGCACAACAGATACACAAACTGTTCTCCCCAAAACACCTGTGCTATTCAGTCACTGCTTCCCGCCAATCAGATCCCTGGGTAATAGCATCCATCAGGCCCAACTTCATTTACCATGAGAGGCACAAAAAATGCATCAATTTGTTTGCTTTTTTAATATATTTTGTAGCACGCAATCAGACATCTGTCAAAAACACCTGCTGCCTATTTGTTGGGCTACAAAATAGAAAGGTGGCCCCTTTGTCTCGCCTAAGAGTTTATAATCAACGCTGTGTTTCCACACTGCAACCAGCATTTTTCAATTTCCCCTTCTCCTTTTCTTAATAAAATCACAGCAATCAATCAGCTGTGGGTGGGGGGAATGAATGATTAGGCTAACCAAGCCTTCATTTGTCTAGCATCAGAGGAAATGTGCACCGCGAGGAGAGCTAATAATTACTTTTATTCAACTTTTGGCAGGTCAAGGTCCCTTTCTGGCTGACTTTCCATTTGAGACCTAATATTTACAACATATCAGATGATGTTCCTGGTGGTCCTGGTCTCTTGTTCCTATTGATCATATTGCAATTTTGATAAATATTTAAGAAATAGCACATAAGCAAGAGTATATGGAAGATAATTTTCTCACAATTCAGACCTTTTTTTCTTGCAAGTTTATCTTGCAATTGCAAGTTAGAAACATCTCGCAATTACGTTTTTTTTTCTCAGAATTCTGAGTTTACTGTACAGTACATCTAGCAATTCAGGCTTTTTTTCCTCACAATTTTTTTTTGCTACAGAAAAATAACTAAACAAACAAACAAACAAACAAAAAGGTAATTGCAACTTTTTATTTCACAATTCAGACTTTTTTCCTTAGAATTGAGAATTTATATCTCGCAATTCTCCTTTTTGTCCCAGAAATGAGAAAAAAGTCAGAATTGTGAGATATAAACTAATAAGCACTCATCACATCATTACATATCATAAAATATATATATAAAAAAATAAATCTAAATTGTAAAAAGAACAAACAGGAACAAAAAAACCAAGAAGAAAAAAAAAAAAAAAAAAAAAAAAGAATTATGATATAAAAATGAAAGAAGAAATATCAGATAATGTCACAGTTGCACAATGACAGGATTCATTATGTTTATTTATTTATTTATTTTTGTGGCACAAATAAGCTTCCATAAGAGTGTGATATTGCTTTTAAACAATATTTCATTACATTTCAGACAAACTTTGGCCGGATAATTTGTAAATTATATTAGTTCATAGCATACTAAATATCACAGCTAGGAAAGTACTAACTGGAAATATTAAATATTCACATTATTCTAGACAATTGTTTTGTGTCCTAATGTTTGGACTCTATTTGATTCAAAGGACCAAAACTGTATATTTGTTTCAGGGATTAGGAAACGCTCACAGAACATAAGCGATAAAACAAGCAAACAGAATTTTTGCAGGTCACAAACAAAACAAGAGCAGCAGGAAAATAATTTTCCAGTATGCTGGTTTGACAGTGGATAATATCTTTTTACTGGATAATATCCTTCATGTAGGTGGCTGAGCTAAGCATTTCTAACCCTGTACAGTATACAGGGTTGTCATAACCCAATGGAGCTAATATAACATATATATTTAGTATTTGTTATACATTACAAAACAAGAATCAGAGCATAAAAAAACTTTAGTACCTTTTCCCCCAACAAAACATATACAGTATTCGTTTTGACACTTTCTTTCTTTTAATTTCCTTTTCTTTCTACTTCTGAAAATGAAGTCTCACCCCTGAGGAGATGCAAAATAAAGTGTTTGATTAGTTGTTGTTATTCACAGGCGACTAGAGATTTCTTCCTGTGTGTCTACACCGGTTCGGCTCCATGCAATATTACTGACCAGGATAAGACATTAAACATTAAAATATCTTTACTTATTAAAAGGGGTATATGATTCCATGAAGAACCTTTAATATCCAAAGAACCTTTCCATTGCACAAAAGGTTCTTTGTAGCACAGAAAGGTTCTTTAGACTATTTAATGGTTCTTAAAGGGATTTATAATGTTACAAAAGATTTTTATTTCAAATAAATGCTGTTCTTTTCAACTTTCTATTCATCAAAGAATCCTGAAAAATGGATGCATTGTAGAAAAACTACATGCATTGTAGTTTCCTCAAAAATATTATGCAGTACAACCATTAAGCCTTTGCGGGGCCCTGGGCTAATGCAGCTTTGGGGGGCCACCCTAACCCTTCCATTACACGCCAATCAAATTAAAAAATGCGATCAAAAACTGTATAAAGACGTATAAACTGTATAAAGACTCAATGCGTACGTCATAATCCCATAGAAGGCAAACAATTATGTACATAAATGAAACAATATTATTGAGTAATAGGCCTAATCTTACAAATCAGCAACAGCCCAGCAAATAAAATTCAATATCACTCACCACTAAAAGGGCTTCTTCCTGCTCTTATGCACTAGAAGTTATAGACATTTTAAAAATGTATAAGTTTGTTTCTCTATTAACTTACAATAGTGAAAGACAGGTATTTGCCTCGGGTATTTGTATTTATTATTAAGCACCGATAAACACAACAGCAGTTGACCATAGTGCTGTACAAATAAAATAAAAACCAGTAAAAAGAATAACATCAGTAAACTCAAAAGATAATTTAACATACAATGTTTAAAAAGCCAATAAGAAAATAAGATTTCAATTTAGTTTTAAACTCAAAGACAGAATTCGAAGCTTTCACAGATAAAGGAAGGTTAGCTATTCCATAGCCTCGGTCCAAATATTGCAAATAGTAAAAGGTAGATAGTATGTTTTCTAGCTGGATGTTGTGCTTACGATCAATAATCACGTCTTTGCATTCGACCAAACTGATTTGCAGAAATCAAAACACGAGTCCCACTCGCTGTGAAGCGGGAGCGATAGGCGGCAGAGGATTCTGCTTGGTCTTAAAGCCTTCCTCGAGCGGCTACGTTCACAATTCAAACAATGCTTTGGAAAAATAATAATTTATTTGTTATTTGTATGGTCTAGGTGGTCATACGGCGATGCCTGCAAATACAGGACAAACTGATTCCTTAAAAACGGGACGGTTCCGTATTATACGGAACGGTTGGCAACCCTATATAAAATGCAAAAGAGAATTGACTCGGGGGCACCCTAGTGTTCGGGGCCCTGGGCTGTAGCCCATGTTGCCCATTAGGATAACGCGGCCCTGAGTACAACTGTTTTCAACAATGATAATAATAGGAAATGTTCATTGAGCAGCAAATCGGCATATTAGAATGATTTCTAAAGGATCATGCGACATGAAGACTGGAAATGATGCTGGAAATTCAGTTTGCCAACACAGAAATTAATTACAAAATGCACAATGTAAAAATGCACAATATACTATACTAGTACTGTACCTGCTACCAGTATTTTTAATTTTACACTTCATTGAATTGTGTTTTAGAGTTAACAGAAATGTCTGTAAATTTAATGGATAATGTCGTGGGTAATGAGCTGCCAGTACTTTTTCTGTTATTTTACAGATTTATTTTTTACAGTGTACATTTTAAAATATACTGTAATATGGTGCTATATGGTAGAATATATAGGCCTAAATATTCTACCATTCTATATATACATACCCAATTACATGCCTTTTCCTGCCATGCTCTTGAAAGAAACTGGTAAAATGACAAGAAAATGATGGGGACTAGGACTGTTAATTATCATGTGTTGTGACCAGCGTGTCTCACAAAGAGTCTTTAAAGCGTTTCAGATGACCTGAGAAGAATGTGGGCTGTTATGGCCTCACACCTGACATCGCACATGAAACTTCATATTGTTATGTAGTGAGCGTACAAAAGGATCCGTGAAGCAAGAAACAATTTTCATATTTCCAAAACATGTTTCCTCACCGAAGGCATTCATTGACTGAGTGGCATTTCTCTCCCACGAGCAGACCACAACTGTTATTTTACACCTGAGCCCATGTCTCAAAGGTTTACGGTTTGGACGCATATGAATATTAAACAGCGGCACGCTGCATTGTGTCTGAATTATAATCATTCTGAATTATGACTAAATGATGTGTAGACTGCGCTAGTATTCCAGTGCTCCTCCACTTGTAACGAATGGCTGGAAATGTTATGCTATATTAAAAGAATAAATGACATTCTGTCACTTAACGTTTCCAGAGTGTGAGCGAGCTCCATTCTCCATGCATCATAGCGGACGTGATGACGCAAACAAGTTGCCTGACAAACTATGTGTCAGCTTAATGATTCACCTTGTGCTGTGGAGACCTCATGCTAAAAAACCCTCAGGGGAAACATAATTCATATTTCAGGGACTAAAATCAATATCATTACTTTAAAATAGTTATGGCTTTAAAACTAGTTTTAAATACTAAAAATAATTACATGAAAGCCATGATTGATCATTTACTAACTCTAATGTAGTTTCAGACCCATTTGATTCATTTTCTTCTGTGTAACAAAACGAAAAATTCTGAAAAAGTTTTATTTGCACCTTCGATTAAGGTTATTTGAGTATGCTTTACAAGAACATACAATTTCAGTTTTTCTATTTCATAAAAAGATCCATTCAATTTACTAGCAATTTCTGAATGAAAGTTTTCTCTGTGTACCATAAAAGTCTCCATATGATGTCCATATGGCTTCTGAAGAGATGTTTTAAAAGATGTATTTGTAACAGTGACTGATTTGTAAAAGAATTGTTCTTTTAAATTTGAACTTTTCAATGAATCAATGAATCACTGACAATAACTTTGGAATCTTGTGACCCCCTGAATCTTGACAATAACTGTGGAACACACAACACTATTTATACACTCATACACTTATTTATCTAACACACATACTTAGTCTACACCTCAAATTTGCATATAATATACCTGTTCATACAAAACTGTCTATTGTAATATACATGCACATACAATTGTCCATTTATATATTGTTATTCCTTATTTACTTGTTCTATTTTTTATTTAATTATTTATTTATTTATTTTTTTTATTATCTGTGTTTTTGTTCTGTCGCTGTCATTCTGTTTCCCTGCGGAAGCTTCTGTCATGAAAACAAATTCCTCGTATGTGAAAACATGCCTGGCAATAAAGCTCATTCTGATTCTGATTCTGATTCTGAATCGAGGTGATCAATGATTCAGCCACAGTTAACAGTCTGAAACTCCAATTTACTCACTCCAACTTACCAATGCTGCATTTATTTGATCAAAAATACATTCAAATATTAATATTGTGGAATATTATTACGATTTCGAATGACTGTTTTAATATATTTTAAAATGTAACTTATTCCTGTGAAATTTCAGCTTCATTACTCAATTCTTCAGTGTCACATGATCCTTCAGAAATCATTCTAATATGCTGATTTGCTGCTCAAGAAACACTTATGTTGAAAACAGTTTTTGCTGCTTAATATTTTTGTGTAAACTGATTCTTTTTTTTTCAAGATTTTGAAGACTTTGATGAATAGAAAGTTCAAAACAACATAATGTATTTAAAACAGTTCTAACATAAATGTCAATTTTGATCAATTTTAATGCATCCATCCTGAATAAAATGATTAATTTCTTAAAAAAAAAAAAAAAAACTTTCCAACCCCATACTTTTGAGTGTGTATACATATATAAAAACATGCAAATAAACATATCAGAATTTCTCCTTTGGTGTTCTGCAGTACATTTTGAAATGAACCGTTTCTTCAAGTCTGTCTGGCATATGTTGTACGACGTTCAAAAATCAACAATTTTAACAGTAGTTCAAATTGTGCAGATACAACAGTCGTTTGTCCTTATGGAGGAAATTCAAATCGATACTAATTCATTCCAGTTTGCTATTTATGCTCCATTTTACCTGCTGCCAGTGTAAAGTATGTCTTATTGATTGACTGTGTAATTACCCAACTCGCTTGCTTAATTTGTTGTTAATTTGCCACTGATGGCAGTCACATTTGACTGGCGAGAAGCCTGGTGCTCAGCAGCTAGTGTTTATCCTCCATCTGGCTTCTGCGTCGCTGTGTGTGTGACTGAGAAATATGTCTAAGTAAAAGCCATGGCACTAAAATAAGGTTTTAAAGCCTGGTCCATAAAGTCAGTAGCGTCTGCCAGAATTCATTGCTTCGGTTGGACGATCACTGAAGTGCTGCAGAATGCTGGGCGACGACATGGCAAGTGGGGTACATTTAAGATAAAAAACTGTGTTCTCCGTGGTTCGTCATTTAGGTTCTGACATGCAGGAAGTGTGATATACATCTTTGCTGCTTCAGAGCACACACGCGCTTTCTTTTATTGGCTTTCAGCATCAGATGTAGCGCGGCTCACGCACATATTATGCATACTGATTTAGTCCATATGTATGTATACACTCTTAAAAATAAAGGTGCTTCAAAAGGTTCTTCAAACGATGCCATAGAAGAACCATTTTTGGTTCCACAAAGAACCATTCAGTCAAAGGTTCTTTAAAGAACCATCTCTTTCTTACCTTTTTGTAATCTGAAGAACCTTTTTTCACCACAAAGAACCTTTTGTGAAACAGAAAGGTTCTTCAGATGTTAAAGGTTCTTTATGGAACCATTTAAGACAAAAAGGTTCTTCTATGGCATCGTGAAGCACCTTTATTTTTAAGAGTGTACATGTATTCTATTACGGTTGCATTTCATTCGTTTTGTAAATAACCTGATGTCTATGTTGTCGGCTATAACTATCGGTCATGTTTTTCTCTTTTTCCCACTTGGTGCTTATTTAATCATGTTTTTCACATGCTAATCATAAATATTCTATAAATGAGTCTCATTTAGGTATATAACCACCCCCTGTGAGGCAAGAGCATATTTTCTAGAAAAATAAAAGAGAGAGAAAATGCTCTGCAGTGAAGAGGAATATATAAAACATATATTCCCCAGACTAAAGTCCCACTTTAAGAGATGTTCTGGCTATTAAACAAAAATGGTTTCACTTACTGTAATTTCTCTTTCTGTTCTTTCTTGAAAATTGTTATTTGTAGAGATGGGGTAAGAATCAAAGAATGATGCAGTATATATAAATATGAAAGGATGGTTCTTATGCAGATACTGAATATTTACATGTAAAAGAAAACTAGAAAAAAGAAAAAAATGTGTAAATTGGAATTAAAAATATAAATTTTAAGATTTATACAATCTCAATTTGATGCAAAACTGAGATGTTAATCATAAAAGAAACACAAATGTAATTTTGGAAGAACAGTTATATAAACAAATTAGGAAATTATGTACAATTAAAATTTTTTTTTTTTAGGTTTGTACAACATTAGGCTTACAACAAAAGAAATAAACAAATATATAAATAATATTTGTTTAAAATAGTCCAAATAGAAATATAAGTGTTTAAACTGTAACATTGCTTTGGAACAATAGTTGTATAAATACATTTGGAAATTATGTACATTTGAATTAACAATGTCAAGTAAAAAACTACTTCAGGACAGTAGTTATACAAATGAATTAGGAAATTATGTGAATTATTAAGTAAATTATGTAAACTTTCTGCATTTACTCTATATATTTTCAAAAAACTATTCTGCAGGATTTATAAGCTGTTTTCCTCATGGGGACTAAAAGAGGACAAAGTTTACTGGTTTTACTACACTTGTGGAGACATTTGGTCCCCATAATAGGCTTGCCGCGATAGACGGTGCTGACGGTGATACTGGTGTTAAGCCGCAACACCGGTTACGTCACACCGTGTCACCGACCCCCACTGTTGTTTTGATTTTTTTATAGTAATAAAAATCATTTAGTTCAGTAAAAGAACAGACACTACAATTAAAAACTGAACGCGGCTGCTCAATGCAGTTGAACGACAGTTGCATTACAGATCAGATTTCATTTCTCCAGTGAGGAGAGTTTGCTGATTTTTACTTTATTTAAACTGTGTCATTTATTTATTTTATTTGGCATTCGTTTAGCTAATAAACGTTCAATGTTTTTTATTTATTTGGTTATATATTATACATGTTTACTTATTTCCAGTTTTGTATACCTATTAAACTTTATGTAAGTTATTTGTTATTTTATATTAGGCATAGCCTGCCCTATAGCATGGTGTATTTTTATTTGTTTTGTTAATAAAAGTTCTATGTTTTATATATAGGCTAAAGTGAGTTTGACGTTGTATTTTGTTGTTGCATTCAAGCAATTGACGCCGAACTGCCGCTAATTCAAAAGTGAAAGTAAAATGCGCACTGCGCTTTTAAGCTATTTAAAAGTGGAGGAAAGCGAGGAAAAGAGGGAAAATTCAAATGAACTAAAAACGAACCCGCCCCCGCGGTGATACCGGTATTACCGGTGTTGTCACACGTCGATTAACCGGTGGGAAAATGTCCTCACCGTCACAACCCTACCCAATAACATTGGGAATACCAGGCCCACACATACACACACATAAAAATAAAATCCTCACATCCTTCCACTTCCCCTTCCTAAATCTACATCTATGCACTAAAGACCTTGGGCAATCAGTGAGAGAAAAGTGTAAGCGGTGTTACCGCTACTCAGCGCTTAAATCTGAGAAAAAGGTCTAAAGTGAGGAAGCCATATGAGCTCTCGGTGAAAGGCAGAAAACCGGGCCTTTGATCGTCACCTGGCACATCAGTGCCTCCTCCCCAGGGGGCCGCCCATCGCCCGCATACACACATCTGACAGGTGGGGAGCAGCTCCATACGCTCACTGTGAGGGGCTCCTTTCAGCCAACAACAAACCCGGCAGCACACAGTGCTCTTTTATTAGGGGAGTTCAGCTCTGAGTAATGTATTCCACACTCGGTATGTGGTATGAGGTTACAGGTGAAATACGAAATGAGGCCGCATCTCTGATGCATGTGTGTAACATGGAGCCAACTCATTATCAGTGCATTAGAGCTGCATCTGATGTGACGATTTGCATGGGAACACCTGACACGTCTCTGCTGCGCTCGCCGTGCGTCATGCCGTCTGTTGCGCAAAGGAAAGAAAGAAAGAATGAAAAACAGAGTCGGTTCTATCACGGCTCTCTCAATATTGACTTATTAATTTTAGCATATTCAGTACCGAATGCCATTTCAAATAAAAATAAGTCCCTGTGTTCTCGATGGCGCTGATGAAAACAAGGTTGAGGGATTTCCTCTGGGGATGTTTGTCTTTCATATCTCTCTCTGCTTTCTGAGTGGATCAGATTGCTAAGCCAAAGACATAAGCACTATTCTGAGGGGAATTGTTTCTCAAGGTGACGTCTGTGAAATAATATAATACAGGGGCTCAACAATGTTTTTTTTTGTTTTCTGCCGGCCCTTCTGGGCCATAAGTTCACATTTTTTGCTTTGCACATCATTTTACCTGGCCTCACCACAAACAAAAATATAAATGACATTTTCTAACAAGATATTTTGAGAAGTGTCTGAAAAATATTATATTTTTACTGTTTCTATAGCATTTTTAACAAAAAAATAAATAAATAAAACAAAATCCCAAAAAAATCTCAATAAAAAAACTATACTGATTTTTTCATAATTTCCACCGATTTTCAGCAAGACTTTCAAGACCAAAAGAAAACATGCTCCCTTTGTGTCAAATACCCAAATGCTAATTCTGAAGCATTCCAGTAGCTCAAACAGTAGAATATGGTGCTAGCAATACTAAAATCATGAGTAAAAATTATAAATGAGTAATATTATGAATAAATTATAAATAAATACAAAACCTGCTAAAAGAGTCAAATACTAGCTCAAAAGCATCTGTAAACAAATGGTAAAAATTATATTAAAATGAAAACTGTCATTTCTAGGCATAATTTACATTGGGGATGGTGCTTTAAGCCCAATTCGGATGGTAATTTTTTCTTATGGGGATGTAAGCAATTTTCAACATTTGCAGTGGTTAGTCTGTGATTTTATTGCCATTTGAATCCAGAATGTCTGTGTTTTTCTCCCACCACCTGCGTAAAAATACCCGGCCGAATGACCTACTGCTTTTTTTGACAAACACCAAGGTCGTTTGGTAATTTAATTGCCGTCCGAATCCACATCTCTGAGTTTACAAGAAGAAATTGATTCAAAATTCAAAGTTTCAAATCCTTTTTGACCACTGCCAAACACCGTATGGTAACTGTTGGGTTTCACTGTAATTTGCATGCATATTTATTACTGAAAGCCTGAGTAATTTGCATGCATATTTATTACTGAAAGCCTGAGAAAGTATACAAGAACAATATTCAAGAACTGCTCCACTATAGTGAGTGGGAGCTGTTAAGAACAAAAAGAAGAAAAGCTTGTAAACATTTGAAATGGGTCATTATTATGGCACCAACAGGTATGCAAAAGGCCTACAGTTTACTCAAATAATACTAAAAATGTAATAATACTAAAATATGTATTATATAAAATTATAAAAATACCTACAAATATAGACCAAGCAGTTTTATGTTTACCTTATGTAAATAAGAGGTTGCATTAATTTATTTAAGCTAATCTCCACATTTTTAATGACATCCAATGTATTATACAGGCCTACAATTACATACATAAAAATGTAAACCAAGCAGCTTTATGTTTACCTTATGTAAATAAGAGGTTGCATTGCATCCATCATTTTGAGAGATAAAATGCAAGACAGAAAACCATTTCAACTATAGTGCATCTATTTTCCTATTTTTAAACGAGATTTATATTTAAGATTATAGATTATATCATATATAATCTTTAATCTATGATTATATAATATATAGGATATTATTAAATATGAATATATTCTCATTATTCCAAGCATGGGACATTTTATTTACAGCAGACAATCATGTGACTGGCAACGTGAGCAGCAACTCCCTTCTACACTGTGAATAAATCGCTATCCGAATCCATGAGTTTTATCGCTGAGGTGCCATGTATTTTTACAGACGTCCACATGAGAAACAATTACCGTCCGAGTAGGGCTTTAGTTTCCTTTTTGATAAAATAAAATGAAATAAAATAAAATAAAATAAAATAAAATAAAATAAAATAAAATTATAAAAAGTTCTCTGAAGCAAAATAATTTTGTGCCAAATACTCAAATGCCAATTCTGAAGCATTCCAGTAGCTGAAACAATAGAATATAGCGCTAGCAATGCTATAATCATGGGTAAAAATGTCTGGCAAAAGCATTAATATAACTACATATAAAACCTGCAAAATGTCAAATATCAGCTCAAAAGCATGGTAAAAATAGCAAATTTGTTTCCTTTTTTGAAGCTTTAAGGCTCCAATCCCCAACTGCATGGGCCAATACTTTCTTCAAAATCATCTCCTTTTCCATGAAAGAAAGTCATATAGGTTTGGAATAACACTAAGGTAAGAAAACGACAGATTTTTCTTTTTTTTCTGAGTTATTCATGTAAAACAGAGCCGACACCCATTGAGAGCGAGCAGGGAAACAGGCATCCGCAGGCTGACTCTGACAGAAAAGCCAGCACTCAGTTTGAACATTGATGTTAGTTAAGTGAGGGCAGCCGTGGCGTGACTAACAGCTCAATCTCCCTGACTCAAGGTGCAGATCATTTCTGTACCGGAGATCTTTCACTGACGTGATGGAAGCGCAGACAGCTCTGAGATATCAAGCCTCCATCATCTGAGGGAGATGAGCTGCTCCAGCGGCCTTTGAAGTGACAAACATGCTGCCGTTCTCCTCAAACACATCATCTGAGCATGTGCTACCTTAGCAAATGTACACCGTTAACAGCTAGCAACATGTTTCCGACATGTTCTCCGCAAGCTGGATAGAGTATCAAGTGCCAGTTTTGTGGTCCTCATCGGCAGTTGAAACCCACAGCGTTTCCAACAAAATGACCCGTCTACTGGCTAAAATGGAAATCAAATCATTCTGGCAGCCATTACGGAGCAACCTATGAGGTTCACAGATGCTAATGTGAAGGGAAGTGGAGTTAGTAAGTGGTGTTTATCACTTTAAAATATTGCCCTGTCCTTTCACTGCATGAACGGTGCAATTACCGGCTCAGTGGGGTGTTGTGCGGAAGAAGGAATGCTGGGATCCAATATATGGTGATGGTGACGCAGCCTCTGATTTTTGGTTGAACTGAATAGGATTTCAGTGACAAAATAGCTTCTGTAAATCATAATAAAAGGCCAAGTAGACCATCAAATAAGAAGAAGATAGGTTATTTAATTTATTGCTTTAATGCAGGAGAGATTACTGCCGTCTGTGAGCAATGTAGTCAAAGATCTCCATATTTATTAAAAGGCTATAAACAACCAGTTTGCACTAACAAAAGGTGTTTTGTTTTGGACATTTAATATGTTAATGCAATGATATTATAAACAGGGGTGCATATACATTTTTCAGTCTGGTTCTCATGAGAGCTCCTGGAGATTTGGTTTGGTGCTCACACTGCACATAGTGTGAACCATTAAATACAACTATAAAAAAATAAATTAATAATAGTAATAATATTATGATTGCACTTTATTTATTTAGGTTTTTAAAATAAAAGAAATTAAGCATGTTGATTAATTAAGCAAATTGAGCATGTTCATGTGTCATATTTTTTACATTTAGATTACCTTTGCCATCATCTTTAAGGGATAGTCCACCCAAAAATGAATTGAATTCTGTCATCATTTACTTACCCACAAGTTGTTCCAAACATGTATGAGTTTCTTTATTCTGTTGAACACAAAAGAAGATATTTTTTAAGAATGTTGGCAACCAAACAGTTGACGGTACCCATTGGCTTCCATGATATGGAAAAAATACTATGTAAGGCAATGGGAACCAAAACTTTTCAGTTGCCAACATTCTTCAAAATATCTTTGGTAACACTTTACCTAAAGCCTTTATGTATAATACATTATAAAGGGTTATTAAAGGCTATAATGCGTTATAATTATTCATTGTGTGTGTTGTAATATGTTATAACTTGTCCTAAATAATTATAACCGAATTTAAAATGCATAGTGTAACAATGAATTGATAAGTGTTATAATTAATTAACTGTGGTTACTATTATTCATCAGATTGTACAATGCATTATAAGGTTCATAAAAAGGCATAACTAATGTATTATAACTACTTTTATAATGAATTATACATAAACGCTTTAAGTAAAGTTTTACTGCTTCTTCAAGTTTCAGGTTTGGAAAGACATGTGTGAGTAAATGATGACAGAACTGTAATTTTTGAGTTAACTTTTCCTTTAAAGTTCATTTTTAAAAACCCAAACAATTTAATAGCAGTGTACAATATAATCTTCATTAAATCATATCTACTCGTATCTATTTTCAGTTTATCCCTAGTAAATATCAAAGTACCATCATATTACCATCTTATACATCACTGTGCCATGGTAGCACTATGGTATTTTTTCAGAGTTTGACTGGTAATGAACAGTAAAAATAAATCACTGAATTATGTTTTATTAATTAAACAAAGCATGGCCGCTCTGATGCAGCAACTATCACAACATTGCTAATTAAAACATATTCCTTTTCTCGGTTGTCATTAGAGAGGCATGCTTAGGTAATGATGGTGCGAAGTTGCCAGCCTATATGTCCAATGTCTGCAGCCAATTAATGAGTAAATAATTATGAACTAACTGTGGGAAAGACAGCCATTCTCTTCAGACGCCACACTGAGTTCAGCAGAATTAAAGACTCACCGCCCTCAGTTCAACAGGTCCACCTACAGACCCATTCCTACTGCTAACCCAACGAGTTGCCTTGGCAACAAAACAATTCCATTTACTTCAAGTAAATTTGCATTTGTTTTGTTGTGTTAATATTATGGGTTGGGTTACATATGTGTTAAAGAAGTGTTAAAGAGGAAGTCTCAACATTTGAATCAAACACACTTGAACAAAATAGAAATTTATATAATACTCATATAAATATAAATACATATATGGTATATACATATTTTTATTGTTGTTATAACCAGAGTTCTGTCATGACAACTCTCAGAGAGTTTAGCATGGTAAATGTACATGGCAATGTTAATGTGTTTGGTCTTGGCGGAATAGATCTGCTACGCTGCCGCTGCAGCAGCAGAGAAAGCACCGAGACTTGCTACTGCCAATACATCCACAGACAAAATGCTGCTGCACATATAACATACAGTATATGAAATAACCCCCATGTATAACATACATGAATCACCCTGTAGCAGATCTAGACAGGTGGAGCTGGGGAAGGTGGAGGGTTTCTGAAGCACGCTGCAACTGCTACAGCAAGCAATAGCCAAGAATTTGAATGTTGCAGCAAACTCATTGGCTGCTGATGTCAAAAGAAACCAATCAGCTGCACCATGTGAATAATTATATAATTATATCAGATTGAGTTAGAACCTATCGGCCTGCACCATCTAGAATTTCATGATCTAGCACAGCCAAACATGTGACTTGTGGCATAGTGAAGTCCTCTTGCAACTTCTGGACGAATAAACAACAGCTTTTTATTATTACTATTTTTTATATACTTACCATTTAGAGGTGGGGTTAGCAGAAATAAATTAAACCACAACTATACTTAAGTGTGAAAAATGGATTTAAATGTATATACACTACAATTCAAAAGTTAAGTAACATAAGAATGTATATTTTAATTGGGCAAGGATGCATTAAATAGGTCAAAAGTCACAATAAATAAGCTACTTTCACATTGTTGCAACATTTGAAATAAATGCTGTTCTTTTGATTTTTCTATTCATCAAAGAATCAAGAAAAATATTTATTGATCACGATTTCCATAAAAATATTAAGCAGTACAACTGTTTTCCATATCGATCAAATCAGCATATCAGAATGATTTCTGAAGGATTACGTGACACTGAAGACTGGAGTAATGATGCTGAAAATTCAGCTTTGCATCACAGAAATAAATTACATTTTAAAATATATTCAAATAGAAAACTGTTATTTTAAATTGTAATAATATTTCACAATATTACAGTATTTACTGTATTTTGGAATCAAATAAATGCAGCATAAAATACTCTCTCTCCATAGAAAAAAATCTCTCTCGATAGATAGATAGATAGATAGATAGATAGATAGATAATATCCAAATAGCCTAGTGTAATATTAAAATTTAATATAAATAAAAAAATTAATTTAATGCATTTAATTCAAAGCTAAATTCTCATTGCTGATGCAACTGGCACAATGCCGGCTCTGAATGTGGAACTTGTTGACTTATGGAGGAAGACGGGGACTCTGGGAACAGAGTGTTTCCGGTTCAGAACATCCTGAGGAAGGTACAACAGTGTCCCCATTTCCAGTGCTGCTTCAAAGTGTCTGGTGTAAGCAAGCCAACACATGAAAATTTCCACCCCAACACCAGCGAAAGTGTCCTGGCCCGCGGCATCACTGTCTCATCTCACTGTCTAGCACTCTGAAAGCACAGGACAAGGAGGTCAGGAAAAACTAAAGAGACGCAGGACACTTTCCATGACCTCCTGTCACTGCTGCCATGGCAAATCTCATGCTTTACTACAAGATCCAAACCACCCAGGTCACAGTCTGTTGTTCACCCCACAGGGTCTGGCAGAAGATCCCACAGCGAAAGACCGCAAGCCACAGTGATGATTTATACATGTCCTGCAGCAAACCCACGACTGAAATAGACAACTGCCTATTTTCTAACGCTCAGATCTGGCAAACCATCCATCACTCCGCTACTGTTTAACAGTATCCTACTGTCTGTTGTTTACAATGTGCATTTTGTTTTGTACTGTGATATATTGTTTTACAGAACACATTGCATTTTGTAGTCCTGTGCTATTTTAGTATTATTTATAAACTCATACTATATACTATTCATATACTTATACTATACAATATATTATTTGTATACTAATATTATATACTTATACTATTATACTATAATACTATATTTTTTAAAGTATTTTTTTTATATTTCAGAAGTTTTGTCAGTAATTTTAGTTACTCAATACTGTAACACAAGTTTTTCATGTAATTTTTATATTTTATTTTAGTTTTATTTCAATTACCAAAAAAGAAAAAAATAATGATCTTTAAAAAAGCATCATATGACCCCTTTAACAAATTGCTTTTTCTTTAATCTTTTGCCAATCTAGGTAAAAATGTGTTTGGATAGTTTGCATATGGGCCAAGAAACGTAATCCATTTAGAAAAATGCTATGCAAAAATGTAAACAATGTACAGAACATTTTAGTTATGCATAGTGTTGTTTTTGGCGGCCTGTTTTAATTTTACGAGTGGAGCGACTGAGAGGAGCGCACACGCATAGAGCGGGATAATACGTAGAGCGTCACACCACGTGACAGTGAATCCTGAGCGGTGAACTAATTTTCGGCAGCCGGATTTTCAGTGCATGTCTAATTATTGGCGACATTAGAAATGGATATTATATAATAGCTGCTTTTTTGAACATTTTAGCAATTTAAAAATATTAAAAAAGGATTTTTTAACTCTCGACAGATCGTTGACGACGATATTTAGTCATAATTTTCGTTGACGAAAGCAACACTAGTTATGCATTAAATAAACTGTTTTAAATCAGGCTATCCAAATATGTACAGTTTGCAGCATTAAAGAAGACATTTACCTCTCGTCAGAGAGGGTTTTACTGCACAAATTGTCTAACAGCTAAAGAACAGCATGTTGTTAGCATGCTAGCAAATGCACTGCTGCTAAAATTTCCTTCCCTTGAATAGCAAGTTGTCGGATGACTAGTCATCTAAATGCTGTTTCAAGCACTTCACGATAATCTCTACACATGGGGCCTAACAACTTCTCAATCGGTTAATTGAAAAGCTGCCTTTATTGAATCTTGAGAATCTTTATTTACAGGTATAAAAAAGAACATCAAGAATGAAGTGACGAGGACAGGAAAGTCATATCTGCTTGTGTTTCTCTCAACTATAAAACAAAACAAGAGCCATTAAAACAGCAAGTGCTTTTACAATCACAGTCTATTGTGGTGGGTAATAAACATTCAGACAGGAACCTGATGGTGCTTTGTCAATGCACCACAGCAATAGTAGATGAAAGCTTGATTAATTTGGTTTATTAAGTAAGCAATTCAATTAGGCAGTTTCATCCTAGGCCATCAGACGGTCAGATCCTTTGGATTGCGGGATAGAGAATTTGGCGATGTGGCTTCACAGGAACTATTGTCCACTTAAAACAAAAGAAAGGAAAAAAGACATTCTCAGTCTCCTTTCAGGACAGCTGTTCTTTCATTTCCAAATTACTAGCAGATTGCACAGACAGATGACACAAGTGCAAATGCAGAGTGGCTAAAGAAGAATGACAAATTAGCTGCAACACTGTTGCCTCTCAGCGCAACTTCTTTTTGAAACTAAAGGCGAAAGGGGAGGAAATTACCCCGCTAATTACTGAAAATTACAGCTGCTCCATTTATGCCATTTTATGAGCTTTCTGGAGCCAAATCGCGTGACTCTTTAAAAACTGACATTTCACAGCGTGCAACAGGCTGCATGTTATTCAACTCGGAACTGGCAACAGGCTACAGAAATAACATCAGTGATTTACAGTCTTTAAATAGTTCAACCATTAACTAGACTGTCTATCAAACCATCACAACGAGCGTTAGATTAATGTGGCAGATCATATACGTAAGATTAACCAAACAAAAGCTCAGTACCATATGCAGATGCATCAGACCCTTTGTCTTTCGATTCAGCTAGCATCTCTTAAAGCACTTCCACACGATCAATTATTAAAATCAGCCTTAAATGGCTCCCTTTGTCAACAATTTTCGAAAATCTGATTTATTCTGTGGTTTAACAGTTTTGAGAGGTAATTTTTCATTTAAATGGCCTTTAGCATTTCTTATTAAAATACATTATTGCTCTTGTAGATTTATTTATTCAATGTGATAGATCATTAGTCAGATTAATGTAATGTGCGTTCTTTCCATTAGAACCGGTGGCTTTGGAGAGCAGCTTCCACAAATTTCCTTTGCACTGCTGAATGAGGCAAGAAGGATCCAGCCCGACTGAATTTAAATACATGTGCAACGCTATATTCTATTATACCATTTTCAACACACGTTTCATTAATACTTTACAATAAGGTCCCTTTAACTAATATTAGTTAATGCATGAACTAACATAAACAAAGTGCAATACATTAGTTACAATATTTATTAATCTTTGTTTCTCCCAAGGATTTTTCTCCAGTTCTGTCACCTAATGGAGTTCAGGTTCCTAGCCACTGTCGCCTTTGGACTTCTCAACTGGGCTACTTAAAGATTCTTAAAGGGATATTTCACCCCCCAAAATGAAAATGATGCCATCATTTACTCCAAACCTGTTTAAGTTTAAGATATTTTCAGAATGCTGGTAACCAAAAAGCTGAAACCAATGACTTCCATAACATGGAGAAAAAAAAATACTATGAAAGTCAGCGGCTACTGTCAACTGGGTGGAGTATCCCTTTAATATTTAATAATATTATTGATTTGACAGCACTGACACTACTGGATGAGAACAAAACTTGTACTAAATTGAGCTGGATGATGACACTATTCTTCTTTCTTCTGTAGAGCTGCTTTATAGCTGAATCAACTTCGTCTCATAACTGTACAGCTGCTTATACAGTAGCTGAATTTAACTTGTTTAATAATGAATGAACTTTTTTAATACAGTCATTAAACTGAACTGAATCAACACTGAACTAAACTGAGGTGCTTTACGGCAGAAGTTGAATTGGTCTCATATTTGAAGAAGTTTGGATCACTGATTGTTATTTTCCTGCTTATTACTGTGAAGCTGTTTTGAAACAATCTGTATAATTAAAGGTGACCTGACTTAGTTTAAAAGGTGTCTGTTTTCAATAATCTATTCCAATATGTTTGAAATTAACATTAACTAAGATTAATAAATGCTTTAGAAGTATTTTCATTAGTTCATGTTAATTCCTGTATTGTTACAAACATTAATAAATGGAACCTTATTGTAAAGTATCACCAAAATATTAATATTTCATCACGTTAGGCTAGATAACCTTGATTTAACTACTTAACCCTTTATTTCACCTCATCTTCCAAATAAACGGGGCAACCTAAATTGTACACAAAGCACATTTGAAACTCAGTCGGATAAATACTCCCTTCTGAGACCCTCTCTGACAGCATTACCTTGTTCTACTAACCTAGACCATTTCCTGCTATCTGAAGAAACGGTGGGTTTAGTCCCCACTCGCCTTTCTTTCTGCGTCAGTATCTCGTGCTCTTCAAACAGCCTGACTGTCAAGGATCCAGCAGCCTCCACTAGAGAGAATTAATCACTCTTAATTTCCATTCAATTCAGTTCCCTCCACGAACACAGTCGGCAGAAAACCTCCACTGCCGCCTCGAAATGAGCTCCTCAATCCACTGATTATCCAGAGAGCCTCCATCCCTCCACTCCAACTCCAAGACCAGGGCAGGAGGGCATTTCTTTCTTGTTAAAAAAAACCTGGTGGTAGTTAACACTCTGACCTGCCTCTGACATTACGCGCGAGCGAGAACGCAGAGTGACAAATGCGTTTCATTTTGTTTGAACTGCCGCGCGGGCCGCTGATGGCAGGAAAACGGATAGAATGCCGCCAAATGACCATCAGCTGGAGGTGTTTCTGTACAACAAACGAGGTCGTTGCAAATGCTTGGGCGGAAATTTTTTTCCGTTTAAATCGGCGAGTGAAAGGCACCGGGCCGCCCAACACGGCTCATTTCTCACTGTCTCATATCCTTACACGCCGTGGCCCCCAGCGCACCCTCCTGTCACCTCGGTGTTTGTGTTGTCCAAACTGTCCTCCCGCGCGCCGCCCGCGGCCCATCCATTTTTCCGTCCAATCGATGCTGTGCTCGGACAGCATGTTCAATCAGAGGCCGAGAGCGGCACTTTTCTGCTAGCTGCAAGAACAGGTGTCCTTTAGGGCCGAGTTTAGAAAATCTTCTCCCTGTGATTATGCCCGCAGCACTGACAGCTCCGTTTTTACCCTGGCCCTGATATGCCACCCTCGCAAATTAACACAGGCACGACGGAGCAGGCAGCACCTAGCCAAGGTGGCCCCTTGCGGGCCTTAATCCTTGTACTGACACTTTAAAACTGTTTAATTTAGATTCCGCTCCCTGGAGAGCTGCCATTGAGAGAGCAGGTGTCTCCAGCCATGGCGAGCTAGATTTCCTATCATAACGCCCTTTCTGACAGGAAAATCAATTTCCCCCTCCCCAGGTGTCAGACCACCCTTTCGTGGCGGTTATGAAATGAGCACTCAGACGACTGAGTTTCAGATGTGAAAGTAATTAGCAGTCTCGGACGAAACGGGACAGGAGCTAGCGAAAGTTCATGCGGATCTGTGCTAATTGCTCATATCCTGGTTTGTGTAGTAAATTTGGTGCAGGAAAGTATTTATGACAGATTTGTTGCTTTGAAACACACTATATTCAGACAAAAAATAGCCTGATTCATGCACTTTGAATGGGGTTCAAAAACTTGATGTGGGAACTTAGAAAATATTATTTATTTAAAACTAATAAAAGACTGAAAATACTGGGGTATGTACTTATATTATTTTTTAAAAAGAAGTTTTTTTAAAAAGCAGCCAGAATGTATTATAGTGTTACAACAAATTTATAAAACAACAAATGCTGTTCTTTTGAACTTTCTATTTTAAAGAATCCTGAAGAAAATGTATTCCGGTTTCCACAAAAATATTAAGCAGCATAACAGTTTTCAACATAATAATAAGAAATGTTTCTTGATCATGATCATGTGACACTGAATACTGGAGCAATGTGGAGCTTGTGAAAATTCAGCTTTATATATATTTTGTTTTTTAAGGCTGCATTTATTTGATCAGAAATAGAGTAATGTGAAATATTATTACAATTTGAAGGGTTTTTCTTTGTTTGTTTGTTTTTTTAACTATATTTTAAAATGTAATTTATTCCTGTTATGGCATGGCAGAGCTGAATGTATATATACATACACTGTATGTATATTAGGGTAGCCCTTATTGGGGGGTAATTTTTTTTGGAGATGTTAATGCTACAGTCTCTCCAATAAAGGTGAAGAAGACGAAGGATAATCCACAATGAAAACTCTTTAATATTATAATCCACATAAACTCAGGCAAGGAAACAACTCAGGGTAGTCGTAACATCAAACAATAACCGACAAACTACTGAACAGAAAGAAGACTTTAAGTAAGGCAGCTGACAAGGGGAAAACAGGTGAAGGGAGTTAACTAATAATGACTAACGAGCAAATTAACTAAAGAACTAAACCAAACAGGAACAGGCAGACGTAACAGAAAAAGACAATACTAAAGTTCATACTCCTAAACGTTAACCTCTCACCCCCTCATTTGTTTCTCCACTAGAAGTAAGTAATGTATGCAAAATTCCATCCAGTTAATTTGTCATTTAGGGTGTGCTCAACGAAAGTATCTTTTTATACTTCAAGAGCTGATTGGTGATATAAGCAAAGTTGAGGTGAGGGGCAGTTGTGGCCTAAAGGTTAGAGAGTCAGACTTGTAACCTGAAGGTAACGGGTTTGAGTCTCAGTACCAGCAGGGATTGTAGGTAGGGGGAGTGAATGACCAGTGCTGTCTTCAATAACACAACTGAGGTGAACAATACACTGAACCCCAAACCGCTCCAGTTGGTGCTGGAGCAAATGGCTGCCCACTGCTCTGGGTGTGTGTGAGCTGTGTTTACTACTCACTGCTGTATGTGTGCACTTGGATGGGTTAAATGCAGAGCACAAATTCTGAGTATGGGTTACTATACTTGTCAACATGTCACGACAATGGCAGAACACTCTTAACTTCTTCATTACGAGTGTTCGTTCCTAGGTTCACGAGCTGGGACTCGAACTCAGGACACCTGAAGCGCTACATGTCAGCGCACTGTCCACGAGGCTATCGGCACCAATGTAATGTAACATTTTAAGACCAACAACACTGTTCTGTGTTTTCGTTTTTAACATAATTCACAGTTTACTAATGATTTTGTATAATTATTAATTACATGCTGTTATTGTCAATAAGACTATATTAAGAATTTCAACTTTGTTGAGCACACCCTAAACGTAGTACAATCTCAGCAAAATTTGGTTTGTTTCCATTTCTCATTAAGGAGAGTTGACTGGGAGGGTGAGAGCAGAAGATTTCAAAAGTCCAAAAATAAGGGCCACCCTAATGTATATTTGTATATATATATATATATATATATATATATATACACACTGTGTGTATGTGTGTGTGTGTGTGTTATTATTATTATTATTATTACATTACATTTTTATTTAATTTAAATTTATGTGAAGGTGAGCAACCTAATTTAATAGTATTTTACAGTAAAACAGTGTGTATGGTAATTTATAATTTATTTATCTATCTATCTATCTATCTATCTATCTATCTATAAAATCATGGCAGCTATGAGGCAAGGAATGGAGAGTTAAAAAAGTCTACTCAAGCCAACTAATTCCCATTCCGATCTCCAACTCTTTAACAGTAAGAGAGTGAAATAAATGAGGACCAGCACACATCGGGGAGCAAAGAGAAGCTCGATATGCAACATTACAAATGCAGCTGCATGCCCCATCCTGTCAGGCAGGGACATCCAGATGGGATTACTCGAGATGTGAAGTACCATATCCAGCCCTCAGACTGGAAGGCACAATTAAGAGGGAACTTCTGAACTGCATGGCAAATTGCAATGAGACTCAAAACATTTTATTTTCTGCATAATATTAGGGATTTCTGATTAATAATTCATTAAGAGCATGCCTTTCTAGATAGAGACTTCATTTTCACTGGCAGGTTGCAATTGAAGCTATGAAAGGAAGTTCGAGATGGGAGAGAGTTTGATAAAATCACGTCCAGAGGTTCATGCGATAATCTACGATTTCAACCTGTTAGCAAGATATAATGACACTTGAGGCTATCAGAGATTTTTCCTGTTAATGCAAAGCTGTTCTTTGGTTTCTCAAAGAGTTAAGAGTAGAAAATGGTAGATCAATCTAAAAAGTTCTGATACTTTTGATAATGACGTTGCATCAAGAAGTAAATTCTCAGATAAAATTATCAAATTAACAGAATGTGAGGCCCTGCTGTAAAATCGTATGGATTATTTGTGAATTATTGTGATGTTTTTTATCAGCTGTTTGGACTCTCATTCTGATGGCACCCATTCACTGCAGAGGATCCACTGGTGAGTAATTGATGTAATGCTAAATTTCATAAAATTTGTATAGATGAAGAAACAAACTCATCTATATCTTGGATGGCCTCAGGGTGAATAAGTTTTAAGCTATTTGACATTTTTGGGTGAACTATTTCTTGAAGTTTCCCAATTCAGTCACAGATTGGAAAAGTTTGAAGAAGTTTTCTCCAAAATGTTGTGAATCCACAAGAACACAGTTTGATAGATTAACCTGCAACATTGCAGATGATAAATGCACTACAAATAGAAAGTAAACATGACTACACTCTTAAAAATAAAGGTGCTTCACGATGCCATAGAAGAACCTTTTTGTCTAAATGGTTCCATAGAGAACCTTTAACATCTGAAGAACCTTTCTGTTTCACAAAAGGTTCTTTGTGGCGAAAGAAGGTTCTTCAGATTACAAAAAGGTAAGAAAGAGATGGTTCTTTAAAGAACCTTTGACTGAATGGTTATTTGTGGACCCAAAAATGGTTCTTCTATGCATCGCTTGAAGAACCTTTTGAAGCACCTTTATTTTTAAGAGTGTATGATGCATAGACATTTTTTTCAGAGAATGATAACTGAGTGTTCCCTTTCAGTTGGTCACTCTCGACGTCACGTCGGATGACCGATGAATTGGGATCTCGCTTAGAGAGACCAATCTACTTCGAGTGTAAACTAAACGAGCCAATGCACATTGGCATGCGATTATTGCATCCAGCTGCTGCTGATCACAGCGTGAATATAAGTAGGCAGCAGATGCAGCGCATATTCAGTCCCCTCCTTCAGGGAACGAGGGTTACCATACGTAACCGAGACGTTTTACGGCACATTTTCCAATTTCCTTTTATACATATTTGCATTTAAGACAGTCCCTCAGGCATGCCAACAGGAAGGCATTTTCATAACTGCATCCACTGTATAAACCTGCACATTCTTCCCTTAAGGAGCAACTTTTTATCCCTGACCTTTGGCCACACAGATTCAAATGTCTTCCGGCAATGATCCAGAGTTACAGCTTTGATAAATTAAATGACATGCAATGAAGACTCCCCACAAACAGAGCTCTGTGCCCAGGGCAAGATCTTGGCCTTGGATCGCCAACGTGTCCTAATAAATACGGTGCCATGGAGAACAAAAGTTCCAAAGTTCCTCGCCACATTTTTATTTCAAACTAAAATCTAGTTGAAATTCAACCTGCGTGATGCATTGTGAAAATCACTATGGTACGGTTGCTGAAAACTCCTGTCAATAGAGTAACCATGCTTGAGGCTAATGCTCTTTGTAAAGAATAAAAATCAGAATAAAAAGGAGAATATCTTAAAGATTAATTATCTTAAAGGAATACTCAGTTCAGTACAAGTTAAGCTCAATTGATAGCGTTTATTCTTTAATGTTGATTACCATCAAAATTAATGTCCACTTGCATATTTTCCTTCGTTTCTTAAAAAAAACAAAAACTTTGGGTTCAGTTAGGCACTTAAATGAATGTGAATGGGGCGAATTTGTAAAAGACACATACACAAGATATAAACAATATGCATGTTACAAAATTGCTTACTAACCTTTTCTGCACACAGTAATATGACATTTTTACAATGTCATTGCCACGACAATGTTAAAACTTAAAAAAAAACCACTATAATGATTTAAACAGCTTTATAGATCAACTAATAATCAAATAATTTTAACAGAATAATTAAAAGTACTGTTAGAAAATTATAAGCTTCACATTTCTGTATTGAAATCTTTCAAAAATGGTCTCCAATTACTTTGATTGTAAGTGTTATCTTAGTATTATTTATACACTTTTGTAGTATTTATTAATATTTTAAATTAGCTTAAATCTTTTATATTTTCAGTTTCCATTTTAATTTTTGTTTTTTATAATGTGCTTTTTATTATTTAGCTTTATTTTTTATTTCATTTTTTTTTTTTTTAACAAAATTCTAAAGTAATTATTTAGTAATTATTTTAAGTTGGTTGCCAAGGCAACATTACATTTTTTTAATCTAATTGATATCTTATTTTATTTCAGCTTCATTTAAATTAATGAAAACAATTTAAAATTGTTTTAGTTAACAATAACACTGATTATTTCTGCCAAGAAAGAAAGAAAGAAAGAAAAAGAAAGAAAGAAAAACTGACCAGTTGATAAAACATTACACCACAAATTCTGTGGATTGAGTTTAACCTGTACTGAACCTTGAATATTCCTTTAATGTGCTCCATATGAGAAATCAACTGCATCAACTTTAATTCTCACCACCTTATCAAACCTGTCACAGGTTTTTGACGACCATATGCATCTGACCAATAAAGAGCCCCTGAAGTTGAATCAGCAGATCGCGGCGTGAAAGATTCTGATAAGCCAGCCATTCATGTAGAAAACTGAGATTTACCGGCAGAGTTCTGAGAAAACCATCTACACATCAAGGTCAAATGGCAGCCGGCGCTAGAGGAGCATCTGTGAGCGGCTAGTTGGCATACTGCATCTTGCTAAACAGTGTGTTTTGGACATTCATTGATGGCTGGGTGAAGATACAGTTTGTGTTTAATCCATTGTTGGAGTCGACATGCGTTCCCCCCCGACGGCCATAACTCGTTCGTTATCCGCCGAGCTGCCGCCATAAAAAATGTAGAGCGAGCGCTTTTGAACAGACTCTTCCTAGATTGACCTGTCAATCCAGTCGGTTCCCTGACATATCAGCACCCCAGCTAAAAAAGCACGAAGTTAGCCGCTCGATGCATCCCGTCCCAGCTGAAAGTTATCAAGCGCACCTTGGAAAAGTGGCACTATGTCCTTCAAACGTCAGGCGTGATCAATGGGCCCAATGACCTGTGCGGCCAAACATACCGTGTCGTTTCCAATGCAGTAATGTCACAGAAGACCAATAGCTACCCATGGACGCTTCCTCATCTGCCTGAAGAATCACCCGTTCAGCCAAGAGTTTGTGTGAGATGGTTTACACACAATCCCGTCCATCACAGACACCCACTTTTGACCTGACAAGCCATCAAGAATGCCACACAGACAAATTCAACGATATCGCACTGTACATTAGCGTAGTTTAATATGAATACGGGCATAATGTGCATTCATTAATTATTTACCTGCTGCCACCCAAGACTGATGTGGAACATTCTGGAGTCTGTCATTACTGCGCTGACATACAGCTGCTGACAGGACACCAGAGCTTCTGAATCCATCTGTGCCAACAAATCAAGCCTTTCCCAATAATCACAATTGCTTGCAATCCTGCATAAATCTGCTCGCCAACAAAGAGATTTCCCATTTTTAAAAAAAAAAAAATCCTGATGGCAAGCTGTTGAAAATCAGTGTGCTGATTGTTACCAGAGGTGGCTGGAGCTTTTTACTGATCAATGGCATATTTTTCACTTTGATTTATTATTATTTTATTATCATTATTTCGGTGTCTGCAATGTTGCTCCTAAAAACACTTCTCAAAAACTACTCCTACACAACTAAAAAAAATAAGCTCAGAAATAGTTTTACAATTTTTACGATTGCATTGGTATGGAGGATGTAACAAACCTCCGTACTGCAGGGGGCGATAGAGTTACCCTCAAAAGACCACCGGTGGAATACATACTGTACTTAAGTTCGAGAATGACTGAGCTAAACAAAGAGAGAACAAAACGTTTAATGTATAAAAAAATATTTATATCTGTTTTCCTTTTTAGAGCAAAATCATGAAGGCTTGCAGATGTGGCATCAGTTCCACTATTTTTGTCAACAATAAAGCTTTTTCAAAAGTTAGTGCACTTGTTAGTGCATTAGTGCATGTGTGCAAACAGTGTCAGTGAAGAGTTTGAGAGGAATTATGAGGCGTGATGCATGAACATCACTTTTAAATAGAATATTTTTGGGTGACGTTTCCAAGCAAGCTGTACTTTTACCTAATTACCCAAAAAGTGTGAAAATATTATCTAATTGTGTGTATGTAGCATACACGCTTAATAAAATGTGAAAATATTATCTAATTGTGTGTATGTAGCATACACGCTTAATAAAATGTGAAAATATTATCTAATTGTGTATATTTAGCATGGTCACATAAAATTATCCAAATTCCAAAAATGTTTAAAATGTAATTTACACCACCATAATTTCTACCACAGAATACTATTAAACATAGTAGGCTACATCATTTGAGAAATTGCGGAAATTATGGAAATTTGATGGGAATAGTGCAAACATTTAAGATAAAATATCAAGCTCTTCTCTGACACTGTTGTCTCCTTGGTGAACAAGTGCACCAACTTTTTAGAGGAAAAAAAACTTTACTAGCAATAAAAATGGTTAATTGTTAACAGTTGAATTTTGCTATACAAATTGAAAATGTATAAAAATCATTTTCACACAATAAATGTCTTGTTATTTCAGTCTTTGTTTAGCTCAAGTCATTCTCAAACTGAAGTATGCCCATAGATATACATGCTGTACATTGGTGCCTCATTAGTGGCTGTTTCTATGGGCCGCTATACGGAAGCCGTCCACCATGAAAACTCGAGAGCAAGTTGACTGTGCGTCTGCAACCATAGTTATATGCATGTATGAATAACTACATCTGCAACCAACTTCAGCAGATGATTTTGCTAAACTAACATTTCACAAGATGAAGACATTAGCTAACATGACATTAAAAAGTTACCAGGGTTTAAAAACCTTTAATATTGAGGTACTACATACAGTATATATAAATACACTGTGTATGAAAACACAACCCAATACATTCTCACATGTGAAAGTTTATCCCACTTAAATTTAAATCTCTGCAGTTTTTACATCCAGAGGCTGCGTGATATTGTGGCATCTTGGAAAATTCATACATTTTTACCATGAGTGACAACATGTTGACCATTACAAGATGGCGGATGCGGAATCGAATGTGGAATCTACCTATACATCTACAGTAGTATATGTATACCACCAGTGATCTTTCGAAGGTAACGCCCCCTGCAGTGTGGAGGTCTGATACGTTCAGACCAATGCAATTGTAAATTTGATAAATACAGTTCTGAGCTTAAAGGGATAGTTCACCCAAAAATGAAAATTCTGTCATTAATTACTTACCTTCATGTCATTCAAAACCTGTACATTTGTTCATCTTCCGAATACAAATTAAGATATTTTTGATGAAATCCGAGAGCTTTCTGACCCTCCATAGACAGCAACACAACTGACACATTCAAGGCCCAGAAAGCTAGTAAGGACATCGTTAAAATAGTCTATGTGACATCAGTGGTTGAACCGTAATGTTATGAACGTACAACAAAGACTGATATGGAAGAGAAGAAATTGTTGAATAAAGTCATTATTTTTGTTTTCTTTGGGTGCAAAAAGTATTCTCGTAGCTTCATAACTTTACGGTTGAACCACTGATGTCACATGGACTATTTTAACAATGTCTTTACTACGTTTCTGGGCCTTGAACGTGTCAGTTCCGTTGCTGTCTATGGAGGGTCAGAAAGCTCTCGGATTTCATCAAAAAATATCTTAATTTGTGTTCTGAAGATGAACGAAAGTCTTACTGGTTTGGAACGACATGAGGGTGAGTAATTAATGACAGAATTTTCATTTTTAGGTGAACTAAATAATTTAATTGTTTAGTAATAGTTTTAATAAAACAACTTTTAAGGGGCAACATTGCAGACACCCAAATAATAATAAAATATACCACCGATATGCGAAAAACTGCACCACCACAGGCAGTGAGCAGCACACTAATTATTTAACAAAAGATGAAAGTGAGTAAAAAAAGAAAAGAAAAAAGAAAGCAGTTCTTCCTGTACAGTCTTCCAGCAGTCGCCAGTGCTAAACTACAATGATTCTCATTTCCTTTGCAAAATTAAAATGTTTACTCTGATTACACCTCCTTTGGAGTGGAAAAACAAGACAGCGCCAGTCGAGGAGGAGGGATCCCACTAAGCGCAATGGCATTCTCGCAGGTTTGTGTGACTGATGAAAGCAGCACTGTAGCCGTCACAGTGCACTCGGCGCACCCATGCGGGCCCGCGTGTATGTCTCCCGGCAGCTCTTCATTAGCCACCTGCCTGTGATCAGACTTCCACTGTACCTGCAGTCTGCTCTGCCAGCCTTTCAAATGCCAGCGATACGATGGCAAGAAAGACCTACTTACCACTCATCATTATGTCTAACTACCTCTGAGATTTCTTTTCTGCCGTTTAAACCGAGGAAGCACGTTATATAATTGGCCAGGCGACTGAGTCTGCGGTCTGTGTTTTCAGATGACATGGAAGAAGAAAACGTTTCGAAAACATCCCACTTTGCATCTCCAAGAGATTCCTCCGAGTATTCGTAGGTTATTATCCAAACAGATATGTGCATATTTGTGTTGACATGATACACATTTGGCATACAATTATCACATTTAGCCGTGCGTTTTTTCCCCCCGTAAATGTTCCATAAATACATTAGCGCTAATGATTCTTGATGAAATTTGATTAAATCCTTCTACTCCACTGTGGCAGTCTTATGACTTTTTCACTTTCTGCTATAGAGGGCGGATTTTAATATAAACATAATGCCTCCCACACGATTACTTACACAAGCGTCCCGCCCAAGATGAATAGTCATGAAACATCCTTATCTTAAACAAAAAATAAGTGGTATTCTGTGCTGATAATGCTAACTTATATTAAACATGACTTACGTTACCTCTCAAATGCAGATGGATGGAAATTCCTACTGCAAACAGCGACATCCTGTCTGGGCCTGACAGCCCCTGTCAGCCCCTCTGAAAAGGGATGTCAGAACAAATGATGGTGTAGGCTAGAGGAACAAGACTAAACCTTAAAGAGTGTCAAACTGGTTTCACCCATCTGTCATTGGTGGTTCAGTCCTGCCTCACTCTCACACCATTGAGCTGGTTGGGATGCTCAAAGGTCATTGACAAAGAGCTACTGGAAGAGTGTTCATGATCAAAAAATATGAACTTTCAAAAACTTTTGTGACATTGCCAACAAAAGTTTAACTTTAAGGACTTAAATGTCATGTGGTGTAACTAATTAAAATCTATTAAAAGGTGTAATCAATTAAAAGGTAATATACCTTGAATACAGACTTTTTTTCTTCTTTTTTCAAAAATATATTTTTTAAAGATTTTGACCTTTTTTATACAAATATTAATAAAAATATTATTATTATTATTAGTAGTATTATTATTAAGAATATATTATATTATTTTTAATTAAAATAAACTGTTAAAAAATAAAAACTATTATTTTATCAATATTAAATACGTTTTTGGGGAGTCAGACCAGATGGCATTTTACAATCTGAACTAACCTTGCCTTGTCATAAAGAAGGTCAGTTTTTCTACGTTTTGACATGATTTTATTTGACACAATATTTTTAAATATTTGTAATAATTGAACAAAACTGTTTCACTGCAGACTAGAAACATATATAATATAGTTTTAATTATAATTTAATATTACAAAGTTTTTAAATTAATATAAAATATTGTTATGAATTAGGACAGTTATATCAAAACAATGCTGTTGCATTGGCATGATCGTGATTATCAAGGGTCAATGACAGATACTGTAAGAGTGTTCATGATAAAATAAAGGAAAAACAAACTTTCAAAAACTTTTCAACAAAAGTTTAATTACGCTAAAATGCTATTGTATAACTAAAAAAAATGCATTTTCTAAAAAAAACCGTTAAAGCTGTATCAAACATTTTTAGTAAGTTTACAAATGCTATATATATAAATTATTCCTAATATGATATCAATTATTCTAAATTAACAATTATTTTAACATTATTTTATAATTATTCACATAAATATAGAATTTTACAACCTGAACTAACCTTGCCTTAATCATACAATTTTTTAATTATTTAATATTTTTTATGCATGTTGGTGAAACCACATGAATTGACTAGATGGACAATAATGTTTTCAAAAATACTGTCATGCAACATAACAGAAAAGTTGTATTCAAATCATTGCATTATGAAGCGCATTATACAGTATACTTTTTGTTGTTGTTGTTGTTGTTTTTTGACCCTGCTGACCCAATGAGCCTTACAATGTCCACTGGTCATTATTTAATTTAGCAATTTCTGGAATGCATTAGTTTTGAATAGTTCTCATGGACATTTAATCATTTTTGACTTTTCAGTGTGACTTAAATCTTTTTTTGGCACATTTTACTTCCAGGATTCACTTCCAGCCCTCGTTAACAATTATATATTACTTATAAAAGATTAAATCCAAAATTAATAGCAGTTATTAAGATTGATGTGGTTTGGAATTGGTAAAATGTGCTTAAAAAACATGACCAGAACCTGCATAATACCTATACACTGTGTAGTGCTGTGTAGTGTATATATATATATATATATATATATATATATATATATATATATATATGACATTCACTGCACAGGTGCACTGTAGGGGAAATAGGTTATGCTCAGCAAGAACAAAGAGGGACATTGGACATTGCAGATGAAAAACAGGTGATATTAGCTCAGAAAAAAAGGAACATCAGTCTCCTGAGCAAAGTCAGGGAATGAAAAGACAGAGCACATGGCCGTCTATCATTCTGGGCCAGTTTATAGCAGTATAAAGTAAGCAGTGATGCATAATTCATCTCTCATGTTGACCCCTGTCTGCTGACCCGGCAACACACAGAAACCACACCCTTGATGGATGCTCGCTTAAGTCATCTATTGGCGCAGTTTTGCCAGAGATAAACTCTGTAATTAATGTCTTAATTTTGTTATCTGTCATTTATTTCCATGGCGTAGAGGTGACTCTTGCTGCGGATGGAGAACAATGGGCATGTGAGGAGACGGGCTTTTGGCAGAAAAGCATGCAGGAGAAATGCTGAATAACAATACCATCATCCATCATAACATGCTGAGAGTTAGCAGACTACAATCGGCCAATGGTGGACCTCCTGGGACGGAAGCAGAGCATGAAATAAGCAAACTTCTCACAGCCCGGCAAACTTTACTCTCCAAGAGCACAGAGGAACATTCATTGGAGTAAATCACATGTGCCTGCTGTTATTATGGGTGGAATATGGCTGATGACCAGTTCCTGAGAACACACAAACAGCTTACAAAACAAGTCCATCAACAAGCAGAGTACTAATCAACTGGTATGACAATACTCGCAAAGATGATGTTTGTGTGAATACGAACACGCAAAGTGATAAAAATATGCAGCTTTTTAGTCTAACTTTCTTTTCAAATGAGCTTGTTTTTCTTTATTCTTATATCTTTATAATAATTACAGTATAGTGTTTATTCATTTGCTTTACAATAGAAATTGATCTTTAAATTGTTCTAAAACAATTAAAAGGGTAATTAGGCTTAAAGTTTGGGAATGAAACAACAATTTGAATTAAAATATTAAATTAAATGTGATGAGCCATTTTTCAAAGAAAGATTTTTGTCTTTCTTTTTTTATCTCTTCTGTTTTTTTTTTTTTCTCATTTATGTAATACGCAAAATGATTGCTGGTGAAAATTAAATAACTCGGGTACATTTACTGCAACGCTGAAACAAATAAATATTTCTAAATATTTCTAAAATAAATATTTCTAATTATTTTAAAATTAATATTTGTAAGTATTTCTAAAACAAGTATTCATTAAAATACTTCTAAAAGGTGTAATTTGATTCACGAATAAATTACCTGTATACGACAATTCTTTTAATGAATCATAAAAAAAAAATAATAATAAAAATAAAAAAACAATTAACAAATTAAATTAACAAAATTAAATAATAATAATAATAAAACAACAACAATAATAATACAACAACAACAATAATAATAATATATATATATATTACTATTCACTTTGTTGCAACACAGCATTCACCAGTATGGCATCAAACCCTAGAACTGCTACTGTATGTTTACAGTACTTTTGGTTTTTTTAAACGAAATACAGTTTTTCCAGTAAAGGATTACTTGTTTAGTAAAAGTTAGAGTATGCGAGTACAAAAGCCATCCCGAATACCCAGCTCTAATTAATACGCACCTCCTTGGGTTCTCACAGAACAAGGACGTGTTCACAGTGTGTCCTGTGAATTTGCTTCTGCACTTAATCTTTTTTTCAATTTACAGGTAAGTTAACAGAGCCATCAAGCAGAAGCTACGTGGGTTAAGAAAGTGATAGCCATGCTCAGGAACGGCCAAATGCAATCACTGACTGCAGCACAATACAACAATGAATCTGACAGAGGGCAGGAACCTTGACAGTGGATGGAGTAGGCTTAATGTTTGGGAATGAAACAACAATTTGAATTAAAATATTAAATTAAATGTGATGAGCCATTTTTCAAAGAAAGATTTTTGTCTTTCTTTTTTTATCTCTTCTGTTTTTTTTTTTTTCTCATTTATGTAATACGCAAAATGATTGCTGGTGAAAATTAAATAACTCGGGTACATTTACTGCAACGCTGAAACAAATAAATATTTCTAAATATTTCTAAAATAAATATTTCTAATTATTTTAAAATTAATATTTGTAAGTATTTCTAAAACAAGTATTCATTAAAATACTTCTAAAAGGTGTAATTTGATTCACGAATAAATTACCTGTATACGACAATTCTTTTAATGAATCATAAAAAAAAAATAATAATAAAAATAAAAAAACAATTAACAAATTAAATTAACAAAATTAAATAATAATAATAATAAAACAACAACAATAATAATACAACAACAACAATAATAATAATAATAATAATAACAACAACAACAACAACGTTTGAGTTACCAGGTTCAAAACAATGTGATGAATCCCTCATTGAAAAAAAAAACTTCTGTCATCTTTATGAAATTAAATAGTTGTTACTGGAACTTAAACTCACAAGGTGTTTTATTATTCTGAAACCATTAATAGGATGATTTAGTACAGCAAAGTTTGGTAATAAAACATTAGTTTCAATAGTTTGGAGTCTGAATTGAATTTGATAAGATAAAAATCTATTTTGTAAATAAATAATTTTACCTAATGAACAAATTACTTTCATGAGCAATACTTTTTAATTAATAATAAAAAAAATGATTCACCAAAAAATTACATGTATTGTTATTTTATATTAATAAACTTATTTTAATGAATCATAAAAAATGACAAACTCAGGTCTTTGAATCAGTCTGATGAACCCATCATTGTATGAAAAATTCATGATAGCCATGCTCAGGAACGGCCAAATGCAATCACTGACTGCAGCACAATACAACAATGAATCTGACAGAGGGCAGGAACCTTGACAGTGGATGGAGATAGAGATCAATGAGAATTCTAAATGGACATTGTGCAACACCGAGCACCAACAACTGAATGCAGCACAACACCCAGAGTTCAGACACAGGCAAAAGGGCCACGGCTGCCAATCCATCTAATCAGAGAGATCAGCGGCTGCGAGATGTTGGGCGCAGTTCAAAAGTGTCCATTAATGCTAAATGGCTATACATTCTGACTGAAGCCTTGTAGAGTAAAGCAATCAGATACAAAAGAACGCTTCATGATGACATGGCTGGTATTAATACAGAAACATAAAATTGTGTGATGGAGATGATATTGTTCATGTCTGTCTTGGTGGATCATGATTGAGAGAGTGCTGAAAATAAATGATAAAATGATTAATTGTCCAATGCATGGTGTTGCATTTTGATGATTACAAAAGACTGAACTTAAGAGGGTATGTTTTCAAAATTAAATGACTTTTGGAGTCAATTTTGTGTAGATTTTGTCTCCACTTAATTGCAGCAATATAGCGCTCATAGTGACTACCCATTTTTTAACAGCTAATATATATAGAAAAATTTTGCCTAGTTTTTTTTTTTCAAGAAACCAACCAACAATTATAAACTTTAATTCAAAGCTAAATAAATGAATGAAGGTATAAGACTCTGTAAATTAAAGACTTTTGATGTAATGTACTACTCATATCAAGAGATAACTGAATTAATTTCATGATCTAACTGAATTAAAAACAATTAAAAATATGCATTAAAACACACTATAAAACTATTTACCTACATATTAAATGCAAATGTAAACTACTGATCAAAAGTTTAAGGTTTGTAAGATTTTTTCAATGTTTATGAAAGATGTCTTTTAAGCCTTCATTTATTTAGCAAAAAAAAAAAAAACAGTTAAATAAACAGTAATATTGTGAAATATCAGTACAATTTAAAAGGACTGTTTTTATTTAAATACATTTTAAAATGTAATTTATTCCTGTGATGTAAAGCTGAATTTTTAACATCATTACTCCAGTCTTTAGTGTCACATGATCCTTCAGAAATCATAATTTTTGGATTGTTTAATGAATAGAAAGTTCAAAAGATCAGCTTTTATTTGAAACAGAAATCTTTTGGATGATTATAAATGTCTTTACTTTCACTTCAAAGTCAAATCAATTGAAAGTAATTTCTTTAAAATAATCTTACTGACCCTAAAGTTATGACATATATATGAAAAGAGTTTGAAATCACACTGACTTGTGTCTTATACCAAACACTATACTTTAAATTCAGTGTTCGTCTCTCTTGAACGGTTTATATGATATCATTTCTCCATGGAGAAAATCAATGAGATTTTTACTAGGGATGCAACGATAGCATTTTTTCAGAACCGATCTGATCCGATACCAAAAATTCTGAGTATCGGCCAATTTCCGATCCGATACCAGCGCAGTTTTTGTTTTTTTTTGTTATCAATGTAGAATTTCTATACTTCTGTGGGTTGACCTGATCATCACTCTTGTGTGTGTTAAACACAATCTGCTAAATATAGACAACTTCATTTTAATGAAAAATAACAAATGAAAAAATATATAATCATAATCTATGACAAAAAATACTATTATAAACTAGGTTAGTGGATAATTCAGCAGCAAAAGTTATTCTAGATCATCTAAATCATGGGTGCACAATAATTTTATAAAAACATTAAACTAAACATTTAGTGAAATAACATTATTTAGTGCGGAACAAATAAAAGTTAATAAGTGTAGGACTAAATCTGGTAAAATGTTACACATTGCTCTTTGTATTGTTGTAAAATACATTCATGCAAAACAAATAAAGAAAATAAAAATAATCTATAACTACAAGCAACAGCACAAATAAATACAATAGAGTAAAGATACAAATAAAATCAACAGTGATTTTCAGGGTTTTTTTTAGCATTAGCATTAGTTTTTAGATACAGAAATTGAATAAAGTAATCAAATGTAAAACAGCCTTGCAAATATGACTGTATAAATTAAAGATGAATCTTTATTAAAGTTACAAAAGCTATTTAATCAAGAGCAGTGAGTGATTTCTTTGTTGTTGCTGTTCGATTAATATTAAGAGAATGCACTGATCCAGTGCACTGATACAGTACGTTCAGCCGGCTATGTCTGCTATAGGATACTTACCAAGATGGGCATTTTGACATTATTTTTGTGTAAATTTGTCCATTCAAACACAATACTTCAGAGAAAGCTTAATATTTGCGCGTGTTCTTCGGATAATCGCACGCACAAATCTTCTCACTGAGCACCCTAGCTCACAACCTCTGGCTCTTAAATGATTAAACTGGCAAAGCTTAAATGAGTTTAGTTTAAACACGGATATCAACGTGTGCTGTTCAGGTCTCACTTGTGCTGTGTGCGCGTGCGCTATCAGCACCCGGGTGATGACGGAATAAATGACTGCTCATATTCCAGCATACAGCATTCGCATTGAACAAGAGTAAATGGTTTGTCCCCATTTTTTTTTCATCGCTGTTGTTGTAATGTACTGGGAAGCCAGAATGAGCATCCATCAACAAAAACATACATTAGCCGAACCCTGTTTTTTTTACGTGTTATTTATAAGAAACCATATTACAGATGCGTTGTCAGATTGAGTTGAACCGCGGTCCTAGCGCATGCCGAACCGTGTGTGGAGAACTGTACTGTTCGATTTTTTGGGAGGAATATCAAATCCTTATATTCTCAAGTTCTAGTCCTATTAACGCAGCCCTTGTACTAATAAAGCAAAACAAAAATTTGTGCTGTATAATGATGCTTGTCCCTAGGCTCTTTTAACTTTTTCCAACACCAAAGCAAACCATGGCCCCTGTTCATTAAAAGACCGAGAAGTACCAAAAAGCCACTGCTACATTTGTGAAGGTTTCATTGTGGGCTTGTCTCCTCCTGTTGATCTAACCTTTATTGAGCCTTTATTAATTCAGAGTCCAATTCAGCTGTATTAGATTGTCATGAGAAGGTGAAATGAACAAGGTGACTAATGCCTTGAGCCCGGCTCACGCTGTGATCACACCAGCCTGTGAGTAATTACTTCAGATTGGATTGCTTTAAAGCAAAGGTTCTGCTCTGGAAATCTCATTTTGATGTCAGCTTCATCAGGCCGTAGTTTGGATTTGACATCCTGAGGTCTTTATTCTGAATTCAAATGACTGATAACTGACTATAGCAGAGCACAATATTTAAAAGAATATTCAGAGTGAAGTTCAATAGCATTTATGGCTTACATGTTGACTAAAACAAATTAGAATTTCCACTTTTCTCTTGTTTTCTTAAAAAAAAAAGTGAGAGTTAACAGTGAAATACTTACAATGAAAGTAAATGGGGTCAATTCATAATTCATTCATAGTGTTAACACAAAAAAAATACTAAAATGTTACTAAAATGTATTATTCTAATAATTCTATTATTCTTGACATTAAAATCTGTTATTTTATTTTATTTTAAATTGCAATATTATTTCTCAATATAACTTTTAATTGTATTTTTGATAAAAAAATAAATGCAGCCTTGGTGAGCATAAGATACTTGTTTCAAATACATAAAAAAATTAAACCTGATCTCATGACAAAAAATGTACTTGTGGGAACTTTTTCGCAAGACGCAAAATACGTACCAATAAGTACATATCACTCTCTTTTTAGCCTGGTGGGTCACCGTCACACACCTGCTGTTTCACACGCGTTCATTGACGTGACTTTGATAAGAAGGCTGACGCTATTGAATCGGGTAACAGCAGAGGGAAGGTGTTCACTTCACACATTTCTGTCCTTGCTGACTTAACAAGTTTCAGTAGATCTCAAAAATGGCCTCCGGTAATAAGAAACCTACATCAAATCTAATTCTCCCATCAGTTTACAGAGTTTGGGATCCGTGCTGTAATTGACAGCTTATTGAAGACGGTTGATGTTCCTCATGCAGCTAAAGGGATTGTTCACCTCCCAAAAATGAAATCATTTACTCACCCACAAGTTGTTCCAAACCTGTATGAATTTATTTCTTCTGCTGAACACAAATATGTTTTGGGGGGTAGGGGGGAATAAAACAACAACAACAAAATATTTTCTTGACTGCAAGTTCATGATGCATGTACGATGACCATAAAATTAGGGATGCACAATATATTGGTAATTGATCGATATTATATATTGGTTGTTTAATTGTGCATGACTATTTATTCATTCATTCAACCTGGTCTCATGAAGAAAACGTACCTCTGGGAATTTTTTCGCAAGACACGAAATACGTACCAGAAAGTACATATCACTGCAGTTTCCAACAGAAATGAACACTAGAGGTGGTAAAACAGCAAGCACTTGTAATCGTTTTCATACACAGTACACATATGTTTCGCTTTCCAGATGAGACAAGCTTGCTCGGTAGCTCAGCCGGCACGGAATTGGACTTAGGATGTGGAATCCTTGGGTACGAATCCTGTGAAAAACATGACTCACGATGAAAGAGCTCAAAGATTAGACATCGAAAAACAAGCTAAAACGGCATGCTTGCGATTGTGTTTTTACATCACATTCGCTTTTGTTCATACTATCGGGTAGATTTCGGTGTAGTGCAGATGGTACGCTATTTTAAAACGTTGCAGAGTTATAGCTCCACTCAAAGGACATTTCAAATCAGAACTGTGGTGACACGTACAAAACCAACATCACATAAAACATACCATATGTACTGTATGTTCATCTGTTCCGGGGGAAAAAACTAACTCTCTTTTAGCGCCACTCAGTGGACATTTCACATCAAATATGTTACGAAACATAAATGGTGCTACGTATTTCGCGTCTTGCAAAAAAAGTTCCAACATGTAAGTTTTCATCATGAGATCAGGGTGAAAAAATCTTACATATCCCAAATGTTTTAGTATGTATTTATGACTATTACTACTACTACTACTAATAATAATATCGTATTATATCGTATCATCCATACATACTGGAATGCAGTGGTGGAGGTAACGAATTACAACTACTCGCGTTACTGTAATTAAGTAGTTTTTTCGGGTACTTGTAATTTTTTGAGTATATTTTTAAAGCTGTACTTTTACTTGTACTTAAGTACAAATTAAGCAAAATAATCTACTTCGTTACTTTTAAATCATAGTTCGTTACTGAGTACGCCCTCAATTTGAATTGATATTCAAATCTTTGACGGCACTTCAGTAGCCAATAAAGATATCCGACTGTGAAGGGACCAATAAAAGCCCTGATATCTGAACCGGGAAAAGCCGCCGCTGCAGCAGGAAGAGCTGATCGGACAGCAAGGGAGCTCAGCGTAACTTATGGACTCAAAGTTTGGAGAAACAAACTACATGGTAGTGTTATCATAAATATCTATATTTTGATACCGATATTGAAATATCTGACACGGTTCCATTACTCATTTTCCACAGTATCTACCGAATATACACCGATACAAGCTACGTCTCTCTTTCCTCTCCGACAGCGAGTTTGACACGCATCCGCTTCCTGTCAATTACAGAGTCTGAATGTCTGCGCGGTATTGCAGGTATTCCGCATAATTTGAATCATTCCCGCACAAATGTGGCGAGCGCTTTATTGTAATATGAGAACACAGTCATGTAATCGCAGAAAACTGGATGCGAGCTCTCAAATATGCCTAACTTATACAAATGAACTGCCTGTCCTCTCACTCCAATATTGCTTGTGCGCACTCAGACTGTATGCAATCGCGATCTCTCCGTGCTAGAAATCATTTCTCTTTGCTCCTGGATTAAACTTTGTCAAAAGTTATCAACCATTCAGAATAGATCCATGCCTGACCGATGAAAATGCTACTGGAAATTTTATTGGCTGTAAGTGAAATGCATCAGAAAGTCTTTCGACTATCAAAAATGGAACTTTAATTTCTTTAGAATGTAAGTATGCTAGAAATGTTTTGGAATGGGATATTTGTATGATTTGTACATATAAATATCCTAGTCTGCCTAACTGCATCACTACATTGTACAGACATTAGGGTCAAAGCCATCTGATGTTCCATTTATCTAAATAAACCACATATGTATATAATAATAATAATAATAATTCATTACATTTATATAGCGCTTTTCTAGGCACTCAAAGCGCTTTACATTGTCAGGGGGTATCTCCTCATCCACCACCAGTAGAATAAATAGGCGCCGGGAGCACACATCATTCACTTCTTCGTCTGAAGCTTGCGTCCGCAGCATGGCAAGAAACC
>NW_015551101.1:99951-105035 GCF_001515605.1 Sinocyclocheilus anshuiensis | reverse complement strand
GATGAAGCCAATCAGCAGATATGGGGATTGTTAGGAGGCCATGATGATCAGAGGCCAATGGGTAAATTTGGCCAGGATGCCGAGGTCACACCTCTACCCTTTTCAAAAGACATCCTGGGATTTTTAAGGACCACAGAGAGTCAGGACCTTGGTTTAACGTCTCATCCAAAGGACTCCCATCCAGGTACTGACCAGGCTCAGCCCTGCTTAGCTTCAGTGGGTAACCAGTCTTGGGCTACAGGGTGATATGGCTGCCAGCTATATATAGGGTTCTTAAATCACTACTTCTAAAAATTCAGTGTTGTCATATTTTGAACTGAATTGAGGTAATTTGTTTTATAATTTTTATTTGATTACTGACTGTGCGCTTGTCTTTTTATGTAAATTCAGTTCAGTTTGAAATCATTTTAAATCATGCTTCCTTCTGCTGTAAGCTTTTGCAACAAAGTTACCCTATTTTAAAGACACAAATACACAGAATGAGCAAATGTTTAAGATTGAGATTTTTGTAATGGTAATTGATCAATGTTTATATGTATGTAAATAAAAGCCCATATTAAAATCTGTTTATCATATAAAGCAAACTTGTCTTTTTAGAAGACTTGGATTAAACCATTTAAAGCTTGAAATAATGAATGCCTTGACAAAAAATGGATGGACAAAAAAACTAAGATATTAAAATATCTATATGGCAGTATACAGTATAGTTTTGCCAATGGTACTGAAAATGATTAAATTCGTCACGAAATCAAAAATGATCCTACTTCCTTTTTTTTTAGTGCACATTACTAGTCTTGTGGTGAACGCTTAAACCGTCAAAAAGTCAATACACCGGGGGAAAAAAAATTGTCTGCCGTCATAATCTTTAATCAAAAACTGAAAATTCGCTTCCTCTCTGGAATGGCGTTCTGGCTCTGATGACGTCAGTTTGATGGCTTCAGGAGAATCCTCTTGTTAAGTCATGACGTAAGGACTGCTGTTTCCGGGTCCAAACCTCTACTCATTTCACTTGAGAATACTATCTCAACAGCCATTCATGAGCATTATTTAATTAATATTACATATTTAAGCTAAGCATTTAAACATGTGCTGTGCACACTACAGTCTCCGTGCTCACAGTGTCTCAGACACTAATATTTTAGCTGAATCACTGTCAGGCCATCTGGGATTTCAGTATGGAGATAAAGGTTAGGGTTATAATTTTCAGTATTACATGACATCGTGGGTGTATATTAGCACAGTTTGTTGTTTTTTGGGGGGTGTTTGGCAGAGCGTTAGGACCCAGAAGCGGTGAAGCATGATGTCAGACGTAACATGCAGATATTCTAAACCACTCCTACCCAACCGTGAATCTGCTTTGAGCAAGAGGTGGAGAGGAGGTGCACCACAATAAAACCCCGCCCTTTATTCAATATTCCGTTTCACTTGGAAATACATCACAACACTGAAGTCAGTTGCAACTTCCGATTCATGGGTACTTTACTATTGATACTTTTCAAGGTATTGAAGTTAGAAATTCCTGTATCATGACCACTAATTCATGTACTTTGAACAAAACCCACTTTCATCTTATTGACAAAGTAGCTATTATCCACATAGATCTTTGATATGAATGAATATTTTTTGGTAATTCATTAAATATCGCCGGCTAAAAAGTAACTAGTAACTAGCACTCTGAGTAGTTTTTGAGAAGAGTACTTTGTACTTTTACTTAAGTACTGTTTTGGCACCAGTACTTTTACTTGTAATTGAGTAGTATTTCAGCAATGTAACAGTACTTGTACTTAAGTACAAATTTTCAGTACTCTTTCCACCACTGCTGGAATGTCATTTCAATTAGCTTCACCCTTGATTGTTTTGTATGCTAAAATTATCCACATACTGTACAAAAACATTCCATACAAAAAAAGATGCCTAAAAGATGATATTGTTCTTTAAAGAAAATACATATTCCAAAAACACACAAATGGATTATAATAATACTGCAAGAACTTGAAAATCCCCTTCTGGAAAAGAGGTTAATGGTTAGAATTCCGAATGACTGATATGTACTGAGCGGAATAGAAAAGATGACGGATAGTCACCAGGAGGGAATCAATGGGCAAGTCTGGAAAGCAGAACAGAATTCTTATTACATTTCTAAATAACACTATGGAATCTCAGCTCAAACCGACCCACTCAAAACTTCTCTCGCCTCTCAAGCTTTCAAACATAGAGACAGCCTGCGTATGCTGCTATATTCCACAAGACGCTGGAGGCTTGATCAAAGCCGCGAGCAGACATGTGCTAGCATGTTGGGTGTGGAGTGTGAATGGAAGATGCTCCCGTGTGCAGGAGGCCAGTGCGATGTTCTCACCTTAATGAAATCTCATTAGTGGATGGAGCATTGTGTGGTTAACTGTTGTCACTGTCTGCGTACAGTCACAAACTTGAGTGTTGGACAGGGCCGTCACTTGAATTCACAGGACGCGAGATAAAAATTATAACGGTGGGCCCTCTGATCATACAGACAACCAAAGAGCTAGAAATATTGACAGATGAAACATGAAACCTTTTGAAAAAGCATCTGCAAAATGTGTCTACAAAATAACTAAATGTAAATGTAAATGTAAATGAAACCAATACATACATGATTAAACAAACCACATACATGATATTGAATTTGTTCTTCAAGTAATCTAGGTTGTATCTACAAAAATAAAGTATTCATGAGAAGAATGCTAGAGCAGGTGTAGCCTTTAACACTGTACATATAGCTTCAAATATTTTTTCTGCCTTGCTGTATGATCAGAATCTATATTAGATCAGAAAAAAAGTTGCTTTAAACTCGCTGGGGTATTGAACTGAGTTTTGAGGAGAAGAAATTGTTTCATGTCATATATTGTAATATGTACATTAGCTTTCTATGTTAAGCATTGTTAAACGTTGTTAAATGTTAAACATTGGTGGGAAAAAGGTCTAAAAATGTTTTGAAAAGACCAATATTTACTGTCAAAAGCACAATGCAAGCAAATAAATAAATACAGATAATATTTTAATATTGCTTTTGGCTTTAGGACAGTGGAAACATTTAATTAATGATTTATTATTAATATCACACTAGACGAATAAATCGTTCAGTGAGTAAAACTGGCTGTCTATAGTAATGTTTTGAAAAGACCAATATTTACTGTCAAAAGCACAATGCAAGCAAATAAATAAATACAGATAATATTTTAATATTGCTTTTGGCTTTAGGACAGTGGAAACATTTAATTAATTATTTATTATTAATATCACACTAGACGAATAAATCGTTCAGTGAGTAAAACTGGCTGTCTATAGTATTAAAGACTACACAACATTACTATATTATCTTTAAATTCAATCGTCAACAATCAAATCCAGCTATCTGAGTTAGCGACGTACGAAGAACGGGCCCCTGGTTATAAATTATGTAAAAAAACAACAACAATGAGGGACCTTGGAGTCATATCTTGTTTGACAAAATGTACAGAGTCTGTAACCTTTTTAGCAGCAAGGGCAGCAGGCTGGCCTGGCGATTTCGGGTTCTGACATCTAGGCTGGCACACAAGACAATCGGTCCACCAGGAAGAGTCCCGGTTGCTCCCCAGAGCCTGTCCATCCCCGACTACATGTCGTAGGGCTGTCTTGACTCTTTCAGGACTCCAATGCCAAGCAATACGCATTCACAATAAAGATTCCCTGTGAAGAAATGTCTTCGTGAGTCTGTACAAATCCTCACAGACAGCCAAATCTTAGCGCGTTCGGTATGCCAGGATGTCTCCAGATGAATCCAAGTCCATAAATTTACTGTGTGAAACTGTGTATACGCCAACAGTGTATTTTACGGTGTATTTGCCAACATGAGATTCTCCCTGGTTGTATCAAGAACAAGCAAAGGCAGGCGTTCAAGATTCAGCCAGATCACAATGTTGTATCTTTTTCCCTTTGTAAAACAGTGCTACTAGTGAATCTCCATCGCTGCCATCTGCTCCAAAAGCAGATGGTGTGTAATGTCAGGTTTACTCACTCATTTCACACCCAGCCTATTACTCCTTCAATTGTTTATCTTACCCCCATCTAAAGGTCACGGTTGCCATTTGGAAATCACCACGGGTCTGGAACATTCATGTGCCCTTTCTCTGACATGATCTACAAGGGGCACGATCTCTGCTCGCCTCCTCTGACTGGACAGATAATACGGTGAGTACAGACAGGCTTCTGGAAACGCTCTGATGCTTGACTGTACCGTTTAGGTGTTTCAAATATTCCCTGTCAAGCAAAGAGTTTATCAGTAACATGATTAAACGGCGCCTCCTCTGAAACCTCTTAAGATTTGACAAATTAGAACAACTGCTGGGTAAAAACATCCTTAGGTCTTCATATTAATAAGTATGGAAATAACTTTTTATGAAACAGTGCACTTTCCATCTCCATTCTAAGCCTATTTACTATTTCAAAGAGTTGAGAAAGTAGAGTGTGGAGTTAAGCGTACTATCCAGCGGCTCCAGATTGAAAAAGTTCTTACATCACCATACTAAATCCTGCATCTGAATATGCCTACTTCCTACCTACAGTAGTACATCCAAATTTGCAGTGTTTAGAAAAAAAAAGTATTCGCAAAAATATGAGGTATGGCTGACAGTGTTCATCAAATGCAGTATGTAATTTGGCACTGCATAATTTCAGATACAGCTAATAAGTTATTTTTGGTACCTCCTTATCTCAATAGCCTTGGACTTGGTACTGCGACCTGTTGTGGATGTATAACGTTTATTAACTGCTGCTTCATATCAGAACGGCTTTTGTTTGTTTGTTTCTATGTCTAAGGGTTCTATAGTAAATTATATATAAATTGTAAAAAAAAAAAAAAAAGAGGGGAAAAACTGCTTCAGACCTACAGTCACGGCCAAAAGTTTTGGCAGTGACATACATTTTGTGTTTTGCAAAGTTTGCTGCTTAAGCTGTTGTGGTGTTCATTCACATTGTTTCTAGATTATTGTGCAGAGTGATCAGATGCATTTTAAATAATTGCTAAAGAAATGGCTTTGGCTTCATTGGCCAAAAAAATTAACTTTTCA
>NW_015551101.1:96391-99213 GCF_001515605.1 Sinocyclocheilus anshuiensis | reverse complement strand
ACACAAAATGACCAGCTAACATTAATTGACTAATCATATCAGCAGCACATGTGAAAGTGTGAATGAGTACTAGTAAGGTAAAATCACTATCATACTAATTAGATTGTAAGAGCAGACTCATTGCTATAAAAGGAGGGAAGAAGCGCTTCCAATCATTGTGTTCTTGTTAGCAATGGTTACCTCCAAAAAACACGTGCAGCCATCATCACTTTGCATCAAAATGGACTCGCATGGAAGGAAATTGCTACAAAGAATATTGCACCTGAAAGAACCATTTACCGGATCATCAAAAACTTCAAGGAGAGAGGCTGCTCATGAAAACGTTTCTGAAACGTCTGTATATTTGACAAATATTGCATTCAATTCACTTCATCTGTGATAGAGTATGCAAACACTGCGCGAGCGTCACTAACTGGAGCAGAAAGTGTCCGGCTTGACGGCTCCGTTTTCAACTCCGCCCCCGACCGCAAGCGGCTACTCTTGTTGACTGCCGTCTGTAGCTGTGCTTCAAGTCGAACGCACCTATTTATAGCCCTCATGTTGCCGTTGTCTCTTGTCGAGTATTGTTCCTGTAACCTCTGTTGGTGAGTTCTTGGTTTTGTTTATGTCGAGTCTGCATATGCTATGTCTATTTCAAGTAAAGCCAAGTCAAGTCTTTGTTTATTGTTTGGACACTTTTTAGATTAAATAAAGCTGCACTTGGGTTCTCACTACACTCGCCTCCAGTGGACTCATCACAGGTTCTGGTTAGTAATTAATTTTGCTAGATTTGGTAACACTTAAATCATTACTAGTGGGTTACCATGACCTTCACTTTAGAATACTGATCCAAATAATTAGTAATTTCTTAAGGATGTAGTAACACTTAAGTCATTACTATTCAAAACCTTTCATATCTCAAAGGCTTACAATGACGTCAGCCAACCGAAGTTGTCATGCTTTTCACTTTAGAATACTGATCCAAGTAATTAATAGTTCCTTTAGAATGATTTGGTAATACTTGAGTCATTACTAGTGGGTTAGCATAATCTTCACTTTAGAATTATACATTATGCATAATTCACATTAATTATGAACCTGTATACAGTAGTTCTTAGTAGTTCTCCAGGATACAGTATATGAAAAATATTTAGTTATTGATTAGCTAATAGTGAACTACCAGTTTCAACTGAGCGCTATTACATACTAAATTGTTAAGCAGAGTTTCTTGTTAGTAAATAGTAGTTACTAGAATGTTAATAGTGTATTAGTAATTTGTTCCTGTGTAGTTATGCATTAACGATGGAACAGTATTCTAAAGTGTTACCATTATTTCTACTAATATAAAACCTATCTAACCTTGCTGAACTAATATGTTCACTGGAAGCTTCTACCCATATGTACTGTCTTGCCTCTGGATGCTGTTCTCTCCAGACATCAAATTATAAATTATATTTTATTTATAATAATACTTTATAATAATACTTAAAACATTTGCTGAAGAACGACAAGGTTCCTCTTCTATTCTATCCATAGCCAAATCTAAGGTGCAATTCCAGTCACCACTTAAAGGGCACTATTATGCAAATTCCACTTTTACATGGTGGTTGAACATAAATGTGTGTTGGCAGTGTGTGAACACAACCACCCTACAATGACAAAAATCCACCCACTCCTTATTTTTTAATCCCCATTAAACCAAAGTTGTCTCAATAGGCCTGCCGTTTTGATTCTCAAAGCAATATGGCGTCACATTTTTTAGGCCCTGCCCACAGCCGTTGACTGACAGTCCTGCATTACCATAGTTTGTGCCCTCACAGAGTTGTGTTGGTTGTACATTGTCCTCTATTTTCTCCATGCTCGAGCAGCTGTAACGTCAACAATGACTCGTAAGCAATCCCAGTGTTCTGTTTGGATGTAAGACTCATAAGAGTGTAAGACTCATAAGAGTAACATAAGAGACTTCATTTTCTGCTAACATTTGAGCCACTGAGGACGCAGTGGATTAATTTTATTTTTGAAGGTAATGCACCTCAAAATCTACCTAAATACGTATATTTCTATGCAAATCCTTTCATTCCAGACTGCTTTGTGAATGTCTTGTTATACAGTCATGGCCAGAAGTTTTGGCAGTGACATAAATTTTGTGTTTTGCAAAATTTGCTGCATAAGCTGTTGTGGTGTTCATTCACATTGTTTCTAGTTTATTGTGTAGAGTGATCAGATGCATTTTAAATTGCTAAACGCTTCATTGGCCAAAAAAATTAACTTTTCACAAAAAAACAAATTTCACATGCAAGAAAATTGCTACAAAGACTATTGTACCTGAAAGAACCATTTACCGGATCATCAAGAACTTCAAGGAGGTTGGACTGCAGTCCAGAAGAAGTCTTCAGGATGTCCCAGAGTGTCCAGCAAGCACCAGGACCGTCTCCTCCTGAGGAGTCAGCTGGAATCGTGTCACCAGCAGTGCAGAGCATGCTCAGGAATGGCAGCAAGTTGGTGTGAGAGCATCTGTATGCACAGTGAGGCCAAGACTTTTGGACAACGGCCTGGTGTCAAGAAGGGCAGCAAAGAAGCCACTTCTCTCCAAGAAAAACGTCAAGGACAGACTGAAATTCTGCAGGAAGTACAAGGATTGGACAGCAGAAGACTGGTGCAAAGTTATTTTCTCTGATGAAGCTCCCTTCCGACTGTTTGGGACATCTGGAAAATCGATTGTTCGGAGAAGAAAAGGTGAACGCTACCATGAGTCCTGTGTTGTGCCAACAGTGAAGCATCCTGAGACCATCCATGTGTGGGGTTGCTTTTCAACCAAGGGAGTGGGCTCTCTCATAATTCTG